>NW_020956921.1:7756-63438 GCF_003031625.1 Empidonax traillii
TATTGCTGATGCTTTGCTTAGATTTTCCTTCATTTATCTGCACCTCCTTGTTCAGTGTCCCCTTTGTTGATACTACTCACTTTTGAGTCTCACCATGGTAGCTGTCATGCTTACCACAGAGAATTTAAACAACCATTGATTATTTGACCAGTTCCAAAGAAAGTATTAAGAACAGTGATGAACGTACCTGATCTCCCCAAATACAGCTCCTGCTTTTAGTGTAACCAGTACTTTTGTACCATCAGGACCTCCAAGGACTTGAACTTCACCCTGTTTGATGATGTACATCTCTCTGCCAATCTCTCCCTGGGCACACAAACACATAAAGAACCCATGTTTCAGCAGTGGTTTTTGTTGTTAGAATAATATGACAAATTCTGGGTTTACCAATACTATGAGGCAAAGCAGCAATTTCATTTTAAAAGTCAAAAGGCTGCAGCAATGTAGCCAGGACTGGAAATGTAGGGACTTGCACTTCCTGTCTCTTCACTTGGTCGTCCAAGCCAGCATGCAGCATCTCCTTGGTAGACTAGGATGAGATGCAGCATACATCCCAGTGGGAGGTGGTTCCAACAGGGTTTTATTCCCTACTATGTGTGTAAAATTTGAGAGCACATTTGTTATTACACAGAGTACCTTAATTATTTTTATTCTGTCTTAATTTAGTCAGGATTAATTTTATTTAAAGGACATTTTTTACCAATATATGAAGTCTTTTTCTAAAATACGTAAACTAATTATTATCTCAACAAGACAAAAATGCTCACCTTTTTGCAGACAAAGTCACCAGGTAGATACACAATGGATTTCAACCTTAGCAGCATGTCATATATCATCTGGGTATCACAGCCCTATTAAAATAGTTAAGAGTTGATTGTTCTGTTAATTCAGTAGCAAAAGGAACTATTAGTGCTTACACTGGCCTCAAACCCCAACAATACAGGCATGACCAAGAGATTCTTAAGTGGAATACAAACTCAAATCATCATAAAGATCAGCTATTAGAGCTGAAAAAGACTGAAAGAGTTGTTATTTCAAATACTTATAAAGTTCTTTATGGGTGGAACGTCTTTCCATTTTTTACAAATTGAACTTCTGTACATCCAAATTTGCTGTGGAAGCTCAGTTAGTGTTATGATCAGAGCTTTATTGCTCTGTTATGGGAATTTTATGAGGATTTTTTTGTTGGTTTTAATGATCCAGAGATAAAAACCAGATCACATCAAATGTTGGTATGAATCTGTGAATTCCATGTTTTCAGGAAATGTGGAAAAACCATTCAGCCCTGTAATGTTCATACAGGTATTTCATGTGATTTCTTAAAAATATCCTAACAAGCAAATTTCTTGTATGTCAAGACTACTGCTAAAAATTCAGGGTCTTCTTAGTTTTGTTTCAGAAAGCCAGTTTTAAGTACACATTTAAATTTTAGCTCTGGAAAACTACTACGATAAATAAAGCTCTTTTGCACAAAAACTTACTAAAATGCAGCATTCACTACATGAAAGTTGTGTTGCCAGAACACACAGCGTGGGAGATCTTTCAGGCAGACCTGGGCAGCACACAGCAAGGTGAACTGTGCTAAAAATTAGATTATTCTATATCTGACTCTTCAGATTAATTAACACACAGTCTGACCATACCATCAGCTTTAGTATGTTGTCATAACAGGACTATGTCTTGATCTCATTTGCTTTTCTAAAAAATCACTGCCTTGACAAAAACCCCACATTCAAATGCAGACACTTAGCTTTGTTCTCCATTAATTGAGACATTTCTTAGACTTATTTTGCCTTGCATATTTACAAACATGTTCCTAAATTTTGCAAGATGCACAGAACAAGGTTTCTGTCTCAGGAATACCACACATTTCTGCATCCTCCTGTAAAAGTACTTGCTTTGAATAAGTCCACTTTATTGACAATGGCAAAGTTCACATCAATTGCAATGGCTAACTGCATTTTTGTTGGCATCTGCTCCAGTAATTCTGATTCATCTGAAAAAAAAAAAAAAAGGAAGAATTGAAGAATGTTCATAAAAATGAGCTTTGTACAGAAAAATAACTCAATGGAGCTCTTTACAAGTTCAAGTGGGGAAGCTGCTAATAGGTTTTTACTAGGATATTTAATATATCTTGTCTAAAATTATTACCAGAACATTATATTAATTATTTGAATTTGTGAAGTAGTAAGTGTCCTATTGCTTTGTAGTTTCTTTTCCAAAGTAAGTTGAGCAGCTTCCTCTCTCTTTCCGAATGCAATTCAGAAAAGGAGAAATGTGAATTTCACCCTATATCTGTATCTATACAAACACTTTCACTTGGACATGCTAAGTAACTGGAATTGTAAATCCTTACCCAGCATTCCCTGAGAGTCCCATGTGTATTCATACCAAGTTCGAACACGATTTTGGACCAATCTTGGAATAGAATAAGTGTTCATATAGGAGACAGTATTGTCCACACAGGAACGAAAGTAGTTCTGTCCTGCTGTTGCTGCTCCAATTACATCTCTCATCTGCAAACATCAATTGTTGTTACTACACATTTCAGCAAAAATAGTCATGATTTTAATATCTTGCCAACAACATATAAAAATAATGAAACACTTGTTTGCAAAATCACTGAATAATTATACATTCAGTTGCATGTTTTGAATAGGTGCTTCATCTACTCTTTCAGAAGCATTACAGATTTAATCTGATTGTGTTGGAAAGTGTAATTATGGTTTTAGAGGAATAATTTCTGGGGTTTAGCTTATTCTTCTGTCTCATATTTCTGGACATGGATGAAAATTGTAGATAATGCTTTTTTAAGCATTTGGCATGCAATGCAAGTCAGAAGTGAAACAAATGGGGCTGAATTTCTCTAGTAATGTCATCTGACACCATCAGAACTGAGATCATGCCACTGTTTAAATAATTAAGAGATCAATACTAAGTACTGTGAGCTGAAAGCTGACCTAAAAGTTTTTAGTGCAGGAACATCATTTAACATTTCAACACAAATGTAATTCAGTTTTTAAAAAGTGGATGATTTAGTGTTCATGGATATTCTTAAGTATTTAAATATGTTTTTAGTGGAATGGCTTCATTTGGCAGCTGTCAAGGATTACTGTCAAGGATTCAACCATGGGCTGAATTTTGCTCTTTATTACAAGGATGCATTTGATTGCAGTGGGAATAACAATATTTAGGCAAGTGTGCAAAACTGGGAATAACTCAATTATTTTAAGAGCTCTTTGTAAACAGGAACTATAACAAAAAAACTGCAATGAAGCAATTTGTGTGTTAAGGGTTAGAGTCTGCAAATGACTACACTTGTTACAAAAACTAATCTGCAGAATCTTCCTATGGAATGAGGCTTTCATTGGCAATTACAGAAATTTAGGAAACAAATATGGAAACTCTGAAGTTTAATTCTATATACTTGTTTTCCAGAAGAAATATTTTATATGAATGCTTTCTTTTATTTTTGCTAATTCTTGTTTGTGGATGAATTTAAAATCCTGTAGGCAGGTGTCTCTTTTGTAGCAGTTACCTCTTCTGACACTTCTAAAGAGCAAGAGACTGTATGCAATTTTTAACTGTTTGACTGAATTTTTCGAATGCTGTATTGAAAATAAAAATTAAATTTTAGGGGTTTTGGTTTTTTTTTGATGATTCTTTAAATAACAGGTATATACAAATCAAAAAGTTTGGAAGGATTTCTCCAGAAACTGTAAGACACAGTCTCACTTAGGAACCATTTGTTTTTCCGTAGGGAAGGTATTTTAAAACCTGTGGATTTAAAGTTGGAAATATTTGAAAGTATAACTGATTTGTTATGCTATGGTCCTTTTTTCCCCCTCCTGCCAAACGAGAGCTAAGAGAAATAGAAACCACTTAATTTTCAGATTGACAAATATATTGTAATTTGTGGAAGAGATCAGAATTCTAGTTTGGCAAAAATCATGGGATTTCCATTAACAGTATTCTATTGGTAGTAGTACTGAACGTCATTTATTCAACAATTATAATTTTTATGTCAGATTTAACAGTATAACATGAATGTCAAGGAACTGTCTCCTTGGCTGTGAGTCAGTAAAAAAAAGGAATTATAAATAGTTTCAAGAATCATCCGTGTCCTACAGAGTCTTGGCTTTAAACCAGCTTTTGTGCAGAATAGCTACACGACCAGTAACTGATTAAATACATCTATTTGTCAGAAGAATAAGACTAGGGATGACAGAATAGAGGATGGAAGCTAAACTTTCTCTCAGAACTAAACTCCATTATACTGAATATATTATCACTACATTGCAGTATTTTGAAGGTAACTTATTATTGATTTTATTTTTTTTTTTTTAATGTACCTGACCAATTAAACTGGAGAAGACAAAGACACCCATGAAATAATTTAGCAGTTGAAAGATTATCTCAAACAGTGTTTGTGGTTCTGCAAGGCCCCCGATGGTGATTAGGCTGCGAACTGCCCAGTAGTAACACCTCAGATACCTGTGGATACAAAGAGCACTTTTGTTAGAGACAGTAGGTGCTTATGGTGGTGAACTTAAACATATACCTGCCTGAGCTGGGCCTTTCACTGACGCTTTTCAGTCCAAAAGACTTTCAGCATTTTTATAAAGGGTTATGAATTTACAAATGCTACAGTTACATAAATTGGGTTGAGCTGAGTGTTCTCATTGACAGCAAAATAAGAGTGTATGGGAAATGCAGTACTTACTGTTTTCTAGTAACTCTATGTAGTGTTACAGACGACTCGTGTAAAAAATTGCCAAGATGGACATTACAGTGTTAGGATGCTACCAGTGAAGATGTTATGATGTTAAAAGCAGCGTAAAAATGTTAGAGACTTCCCAGAGTCTCTCTGTATCAGTATACTAGATGCTCAGACATCTGAAGGTCTTTTTCATGGCTTTCACTTGATGACACCAGTGTGAATTTGTGGGAATGACAAATGTGGTGTTCTTCTTGTGTCCATTCCTACCCCTTTAACCGTGTAAGTCTTCCTCCCACTCTGCTTCTGAGCATCCTTTATTGGCTCTACCTCCTGGGTTATGTCAACCAGAAGTTACGTTTCCACAAGCTGTGTGTTTATCCAGCTTCTCCAAACCGCTTCACTTATTCAGCACTGAAAGGTTGATTCCTGTATAATGTCTCCTCGTTGCTGGTCTTCACTACTCCTTCTGTCACCCTGACAAACACTTTCTTGCCTTCTCCACTACTTTCTCTGCTGCCAGGGGAGACCAGTCCATTAATGGCTACAAAACCACTTTAAGACTTTTATCAGAATTCTCTTGATTTAAAATCCAAATAAATAGGGCAGTGGTCAGTTACTAAGACTCTTCTTCAATGAATGGCTTATATTGACTCCTTCATAGTATCCATCTGCAATCAGTTACGTTTCCTACCTGAAGTGTGAGCTGTGAGGACAAAGTTTTTTGTTCTATTTGTATGGCCCTCTTTGCACATAGCCCACACGACAGAGCCTATTGCCTTCTAGTCATATATTTCTATTACAATATATATATATTTCTAGTATGATAACACAAGTTTTGGAAAAGTGCCTTGGTACCTCTAAAATTCTGGTTTAAATTTCATTCTAGAAAATGGCACCACAAGTAATGCAAATCATTGTCAGAAGTATGCTATCATTTGCTTCTTTTCTGAGCAAACAAGTACTTGGTTTAGGTATACCTTTAAAAGCCTCCTTTTAATTAGAATCTGACATTTCTGTACAACCAGACTTCAGCTTCGCTGATGATTAGGGGTGGAAGTTCATTTTCCTTAATTGTACAGTGAGATTTTCTATTATTGCAGCTATGATTATTGCTTTTGAAGCAATAATGATTCCTTCTATTTGCTAAATTTTATTGAGTTTGAAATAACAATTAAAAAAACAAACAGAAACCTCCCAAACAATAAAACACAGAATAAATACTTTTGGAAATGTTTGTTTTGAAAATAGAAATTCCAGCATGCGTCTTCTTCTACCTCGACTGAATCTGAAGACACCTGATCTGCTTGCAGACCACAGGTGTACATTTTATTTAATTCTCTCTACTTAATTCCTCTCTTGTTAAGATATGAAGTCCACTACTATTAATAAGTGGTTCCTGCGATAATACAGTGTAAAGTTTGTTTTGTGCAAATATGAGAAAATAAACTCACAACCAATTCCAATGAGGGGTTTGTTTAAATCACTCTAAACTCTTTCCAAGTTTTTCACCTAAAATTTGCTTTACTACACAACTGATTTCTGTTTTTTATTACAAAAATCTTTTTCTTGGTTGTAGATTAATGAAATACAGTAACAATTATCATATTTACTATAGTATTCTAGTTTTAGATTCTAATAGCCAGAACTGGCCATTTTGATTTAGAGACCTTAAATTAAAAAAATTCATTGCATATTTGCTATCATATAATTTTTCTATTATAGGGCTGCAAAATGAAACTCTGGCTTACACTGCTATAATATTTTCACCTGTGTTAAAAAAAAAATAAAAATGCAACTTTACAGCAAAATATGCATAAGTTGCAGCTTTATCCTAGAGTCCTTTAGCATAAACAAATAGTAAGAAAAAGACTAAGGTCTGTTTTGGAAGAATGACAGATTTAAGTATAAAATGATGCTTCTAGTTCGGCTAAGAGGAACTACCGTATGAGGCATATTAACTGAGAATGCTGTAGTGCTTGAAAGAGGTATAATTTAGTAATATAAAAGTAAAGAAACTATCATTACTTCTGTTCTAATTACTATAGGAAACAATAGTAATGAACCAACTCCATCACCCTGCATGGCAAGCTTACTGATTCCACCATGATAGAAAATATAATCTTTGTTCAGGGAATGTCTACAAAGAATGAAAGCAGCTCCTCAGAGGAATATTTCTTTGCAGTGTTGTATATACAAAATGGGAGATATTTTTTTGATATCTGCCTAGTTCTTTCTGAAGATATAGTTAAAACACTATATTATTCTGTAGTTTTACTTTAAAAGAAACTTTCTACTGGCAAAGTCACATGATATTCCTATCTCTTAGAGACGGGTTTTCTCCATTTATGCATTTTTGGTTTTATTTTAATCTGAAATGAAACTTACACAGTTGAAATACAGAGCAGCTTGCTTTCTTCCCTACGAAAGGGAGAAATGAGATTGTAAATTTTGTTTAAGACTCCTATTTCAACAATTTTAGAAGCTCTGCTTCCTACTAGCTTGTGTCTGGAAACCATCACAGCTTACTGGGCTGTTATAAATTTACTGTTGAAGCAACATGAGAAAAAAAAGGGACTTTTCCTTCTGCTCATCAGAGAGAGCATGGTTATTCTTCAGGCAACCAAACTATCAGATTTTTCCCTAAAATAAGTCCAAGGTATGAAAACTTTAAGAACACTGCAAATCCGTTACCTCATAGTATTATACCAATAGAAATATGTTCTTCATAACAGTCCATTCTAAAATATACTAAACTTCTTACATGGTTTTGGTTAATGCAGGTAAATCAAGTCTCTGTGCACATGGCTCTCAGTTTTTAAGGTTGTATTTACACACTCATTTCAGCCCAAGGAAGCATTATTTCAGGGCTATCACATTTGACCCTCTCACATAACAACCAGGATGGGTTTAAGCAGAGTAAAGAAATGGCCTTTATAAACTGATAATCTTATGACCTCCTTGGTACCTCTTTTTCTAGAGCGATGTGTTGTTCATCAGGTAGCTGTGGGTATGATGATCTCAGACAGAATGGAGTAAACTAGAAAGCTTTTACCTAAAATGTATGGCTGCAAATAGAAGGTGTGAAAGCGTTAGGTGTGATGTATGAGTTGGGCTGTGCATTCACAGCTTGGCTGGAAGCACAAAACTACCTTTGTATAGCAAGTACTGTGATTGTGACATAAAACACCTATTGCAAGAGCAATGCACAGCTGATACCCCTGAGACACGTTTTAAGATTTGCCAGTCTCACTGCTCATTGGACAATGCATACTACAGAATTTGAGTTTTCTAGACATGTACAGTAACTATTTTCTGGGACTTACAGATGTCCACTAAGTCTGTGCCCAGAGCAGGAGAGCAGCAAGCTACAGGGAAACGTAATATTCCTTTGGACAATTTGGAACGATGACATTATGTTCCTGCCTTGAATCCTTTTCTAAAGGATTTGTCCATTTTCCTCAGGAATTAGGGAGACTGATCTCTTACTTAGGTAGTTAAATTAGATTGTAAATAAACACATATAGTTCAAATTCTCCACTTAATTAAGAGGCCTTTTCAGTATCATGCTGCAGTGCTTACATAGACTCTACACTATGGTGTTGCATTAGTGATGCTGCACTTCTGCATTAGGAGAGGGTGAGATCTATCTGACTAATTATATCAAGCTCATGAGTGCACTTTTAATGCTGGGAACACCTTGTGTGGCTAATTTGAGTGTGTTGTAGGGAAGTAAAGTAAAGACTGCCTTTTGCATGTCAGGTCAAAGGCTTTGACTGAAGGCTGCCCTGCAAAAAACTCAAGTCTTTTTGGATTGACACGAACACTTTAGAATCTGGGCAAGGCCTGGAAAAGGATAGAGATAGCAGAGATTTGCAAAAGAGCTGCTTTGGTAATTTTTCTCATGGTTTGAGTGTTGTGTACAGCTTTTAGTTATGGATTTTATTCATCAGTTAGTACGCCTGCTCAGTAATATATATGTAATCAAATTGATAAAAGAATCTGCTGTCTGTTTATTCTTTTTAACCTGGAAAAGAAAAAAAAAAAGTACCCTAGAAATGTTGACATTTTTAAGAACTGGTTTTGGCCACAACTAGCAATATTTTATGGACACAGCAAGGATTCTTCATAAAACATTAATGCCTCTAAATCAGTGCCGGATCATTTGTTTTGGGTCAGTGTAATCTGAGACCACTAGAATTTTCATTTATATGTCAAACTGCTAACTGTCATTTTTTAAAATTTGCTAGGTAGCTGTTTGCCTAATGTTCTTTCTGAATGTGTTCCCATTCTTTGTGAGACTATTTGCTTCAAAAATTGTCAACCCTGAATGCTATGTGAAAGGAAATTATGTTGTGCCATAATATATGCTGCAGCACTGGTCACTTTTTCTGACAGATTTTCCTCATATTGTTCTTAAATCCTGCTTTACAAACAAATGAATACCTAGAAAACCAGAAGTATCTTATTTGATAGGTTTAAATTCAGAATGCATCTCCAATTGTAACTAATGTTCACACAGTGCTTCCTTGTCAAAAGTAAGGAACTTCTTCCTAATATCTAACTTAAACTTTCCCTCAGTTTAAAGCCATCCCCCTTGTCCTATCACTACATGCCCTTGTAAAAAGTCCCTCTGTGGCTTTCTTGTAGGCCCTTTTAGGTACTGGAAGGCTGCTGTAAGGTCTCCCCAGAACCTTCTCTTCTCTAGGCTGAACAGTCCCAAATTTCCCAACCTGTCTTCATAAGACAGGTGCTCCAGCCCTGTGGTCAGCTTAGTAGCTCTCCTCTGGACTCGTTTCAATAGGTCTACAGCTTTCTTGTGTTAAGATATATGCATATCCAAATATGGATTTTATTTAAGCATCTCAGTTCAATGCAGATCTTGAATTATCAGTTTATTATTATTGTTTATAAAATAAATCTGCCCTAAACTCCATGTGATTTCAGTGTGACTTCATTTGAGAAATGTTTTTGTCTTCTCGTGGAAGAGAGATCACAAAATATTAAAAAATCTGGCCATTACCTCTGGAAACAAATGCATTGTCTGTGATCAAACTAGTAAATAATGTCTACCAATTGTTTCTCTGAGTGAAATGTCAAATATTTTTGTCTATTCCCTAGATTTTTTGAAGAAGCATTAAAAAACTTGAAGATCAAGTAAACTTTACTTTCAGAATTTTCAGGTTTTTTAGTCTTAAATACTTTATTTTTAATTATGAGGCAAATATTCCCAAGAATGACATTAACAAAAATAGCTATAATGGAAATTAGTTTTGCATTTTTCTAGTCAGATTTCTATAAGCCTTGATCCTGAAAATAAATACCTGTCTGTAACTTTATTTACATAAGTGGTCCCACTGAGCTCTGTGACCCTGCTTTCAAATGCTTGACTGCAGTCCTGAAGTTGTACATTTTAGTGGTGTGTGAAAACTTCGGACATGTAATTTTTTTGAGATATAACCTTAATTATAAAGAAGTCAGTGCTGCTTTACACGAAATGTGGTTTTCTTTCAAAGCTTGTTTTCTTATCCTTCAAGATGGTGACTTCACATCAAACTTGTGAAGTCTGACAAAACTACAGACAGGAGCACATCTCCAAGAACAAGGTGAAAAGTTCTTTGAAAGGTGGTTTATGACAGCAGTAAGACATTATATATGGTTTTGCAAAGAATGTAATTAATGAACAAATTAAGCTTTTGTGGTTTTAACTGCATGATGTCCTTTTAAATAAATAAATGTTCATAGAGCTGAACCTATGAGATATGTTTTTATAAAATTACACACAAATTATATTATGAATTTGCTATTTTCTCTTAGTTTCCCTTAATCATCTTAAAAAATGTTCCTTGCTTGGTGCCCAACCTAGTGCTTTCATAAGGAGAATGTGGAAAAGTGTGCCAATATCCCGTCCTTTCCTCTGGTAACACTCTGCCACATTTTTAAGCAAGATCTTCCCAAAAGATGAGAAAAAGCTGGTGGTATTTTTTCAGACCAATCACTACGGTGTAGAGGGATAAAAAATATTTGCACTTTAGTGGCACAATGCCGTGTGGCAGAAAAAAAACCACTAAGCTATTCCTCAGTTTCCTTTGAGGGATTGCCATACAATCCTTTGAAAGGTTCCCATGTGCATATGCAATCAGTAAGTTTAATTTATGACCCTTGTTGCTTTCTAAATGTTTAATTAAGTTGGTGCTTTACACTGACTCATAAACCCATAAAAGCTGAAAGTGGTAAACTGATTATTCACTGCACCTGCACTCCCAATATGCTTGTAATGAAAGCTGCTAATCAGCAGTCACGGTGCTAAAAGTTTGCTATTCATGCACTTGTAAAGTAAGGGCATACCCTGCAAGCAAAGGCTTAGGAAAAGGAGGGGGAGGCAGGAAGGAGCAAAATTAACAAAAATCTCTTGCAAGAGAAAAGGACTTACATGTTTCCTTCACCATCATACACCCATCTAGTGGAGCCAATTCCTTCATAGTCTGAAGCCCAATAATAGAGGCATGCATTGAGGTGTAAGATAAACAGCAAGTATCCAGTTGTTCGAATGACCCTATAAAAGTCAACAGATTCCTGTAAAACAACTTACATTTTTCCTTCCTTTTAATATAGAATGCATTCCTTTATTGGATCAACAATGTTAATCTTAAGCATCTACTAACTATGTAGTTCCCCACCTGTATGGATTCTGTGAAAAAAATAGCTGTCAGTTAACCCTCTCTCACATAAGGTCAAATAAATATATTTCCTAGAATATTTGACATGGGGTAATTTTTACGTCATGGGTCCCTGAGGAGTTTATAATCAGCTTCTTTAAATGGCTATAAATATTTCCAGAAATTTGAAGCTATATTAATGAGGCTAGAGGGTACAAACTAGTACATTTGACAAACTTTCTTCAAGATAGGCTTTAAACTTGAGAACCAAAGCCAAGAAATGCCTGAGGTTAGGAATGAACTTCTTTGCCAGAGCTGTGCTAGGAAGCCTGCAATAGATTCCCTCAATAGTATGATTTAGTGTTTACACCAGGAATTACCTCATTCCTAATCCCAGTTCTTATGCTTATAACCAATTCTTTGAAAAATACCAGTGATGAACTACTTAAGCACCAAGCAGCTTTCTGTTTAATGCAATAATGATCTCATTGTATATCCTCTGTTCAGTGCATGCAGATCAAAAGAAAGATCTCCTGGATTTAGGTCTCCATTCAAATATTCATACAAGAAGGGGATAAACAAGCAGGAAAAATACAGGACTTCCCTAAACACAGAGAAGCTGGTATGTAATGAGATTATCTGCTAAAGCTAGAATTAAATGCAGTATGGAATCCAGAATAACTGAGTATGTGGTTTTATGAAAATTTAATAACACCTAAATATGTTGGGTCTATAAACCAAGTTAATGGGAGATAATATCAACCATTAATGTTATTGGTTCTGTATTATGCACTCCTTTGCTGGTTCTTCAGATACCATTGCATGCCTTCCTTGACCTCTCTGTGCCATTAAGCAGTCTACCTAAGTGTACTCTTCTTCTTTGTGATGCTGACAAATGAATGCCCCTTCTCTGTTTAAAAGTTGGTGTGCTTCCAGGACAGCTCTGTTTAGGATTGCAAGCTATTCAGAACAACAGATAGCTGTTGTGATCTAGTAATATTGCAATATTGACCATACAGGGTCTTGTGTACAAGTGTGAATCCATTCAAGTGGACTCCTGAGATCTGAGTGAAGATTCAGGAAGCCTTTGCCACAAAATATTTTATATTTCTCCATACACTTATTGAATCTATCACAATGGGTAGATGAGACGTAACCTTTGCCATCTCTATTCTTACAAACTCAAACTAATTAGTTTGAGAAGAGAATCCACCCAGGCACATACACTTGCCTTGTAGAAGTTTAATTTGATATTGTTTAATTGGTGACTTATTGCTCAAATTATGACTATACCAGGATCTCAGACCAAAGCAACATTGCTACATTAAAATAAAATGCAGTAGTTTGCACAAAAAGCTTGACTTTTTAAGACTTTTTAGCTCCCACTTCTATTCTTCTTCTATATAATTACTCCTGTTCTCCATTTGCCAATGAACAAAACCAGGAACTGGTGTTTTCTGGAGTATGAGGTAGAAAATAGATTCACTTTTTAATATTTAGATACTGAAATTTACATGCTGCAAGTGATTCAATGCTGGAAAATCTAAATGGGCCTGTGACCAGGAAGCAAAGACACCAGAAGCAACACAGAGTTGTGGAACTCAACCAATATCATGCTAAAGAAATGTCTAATAAGGCAAAGAGCTTTGCAGAGTAGCTAGCTCTGTCTTTCCATCTATTGTATACATTTCACAGGACCAGTGAGCTCTTGCTCACATCCCTTTCTCAACTTGACCTCTGAACAATCATTTCCCATTCTATGCTTTTATATAATGTGAAACTCTGTCCCTTGCAAAGCTGTTTATTTTAGTGAAAATGAGTTTGCAAATGTGTTCCCATTTCTTTGAAATCCATGTAGACACAACATTATTGTTATATACAAACTAGTTACTTTACCCAGAACGATCTGTATATAAAAACTTTATCTTCCAGTACTCACTGCAAACATTATGGGAGATACAGTAAAGTCATTGAGTTATTACTCCGAAATGCAAAAGACAAAATATAGAAACTAATTAATTTAAAACTAATTACCTTTAAAACTTATAAACATTAGAAAAAGTTAAAAACCATAAGCAGAAGAAAGCCCATTCTTTTAATTAAATTAAAAAATGGAGAAGCTAGGGATGCAGTGATTCAGAAAGTGACATCTGTGGAAATTCAGAAAAACTCTCTCTTGAACCAAAAAGAATTAAAAAAATAGATAATAAAAGAAACCCAATCAAACCACAAAAGAGTCTTTGATAACTGAAAAGAGAGGGAATTATATAAAAATATAGTCTTATATTCTTATGTAAGAATATAAGGTTATATTCTTATACAATAATAAGCTTTATGGAGGTCAGCATCTCAAAAATAATTTCATAGAACTTTCAAACTTCTCTTTGATTTTATAGGTACATGAAAATAAAAAAGAGATGATATTTCAACCTCCTTTTTACATTTAACTAGTTTTAAAATCTCATAAAACATCTTATTTAAATGTATAAATATCAAGTGTGCTATTTAAGTGCAAAAATCTCTGAAATAGAGTAAGATGATAAACAACATATTCTTGTTTCTGCAGCAGCAACACACAGGAACAATACATGTCCCAAAACTGGGACAGGGAAAAGAATCTGTTGGCGTAGGAATTGCACAAGATAAACTAGGGCTGATGGCATTGACAGTAGATGACAATAATGGTGGCAGAGTAGATGGGTTCACTGGGTCTTAGCAGCATCATTGACAGCTGAGGGACCTATGAAACTTGCCATAAGTTTGCATCCAAAATTCTTCCTGTCCATGCAGAAAGTGAGAACACAATTCAACAGACAACATTTATAATCACTCTTTGAGAATTGTGCTGAGTTGGTCCTCATTCCCAGTGTAGTCAATGCAGTGAAGGATCAAGTTTCTGTGTATGCCAGGGTCATAGGGAGAGCATGTTTGAAGAAAAATGTTGACATAGGCTCAAGCTCATAACTCTGATTAAATACAAATAAACAGCTACTGAGGATTTGGAACTACTACTAGCAACCTAAAGAAACTGTTCTTTAGCTCTTTCACTAAAGAAACTTCTTTCTGATATTTTGATCAATTAAATTTTGGCAGGAGCCTCAGTTTGGTAAACATTTTGCCTGAACCAGGCCAACTGAACTGAGCTAGATTTCATATGTGAATGAAACCTTACATACATTATTTATAAGATTACAGTAAAGATATATTTTAAAAAACTTAAATTGAATGGTTAAAGACATACCATATTCCATCCAGCGCTTAACTGACAGCACATAAAATCATATGATTTGGATCATATGAAATGGATTCTGTGCCCAACTCTGAATGCTACTCAAGTTTTATCAGCACATACCTGTAGATGTATGCTTTTTCCATAATAGCTTCCAATCGATCATTAAACTCAAAGAATGTGTTATGCTGAGTGGGAAAAAAATGAAAACAATCCAATCACTATTCTTCAGTACACATCTTTTTATAATAGTACTGACATTGGTTCACATACACATTTTGAAAATGGATTTTTCAATAATCAAACTTTCTTTTAACATTGTGCTGGTTCCAGCCAGGACAGGGTTAATTTTTCAGTAGCCAGGAGGGGACATGGCTAGGACCCAGAGGTTATTCTGTACCACTTCACTTCATTGCTGGGGGTGGGGAAAATGGACTCTGTTCCGGGGAGAAGTAGTTCTTTTTGTTAGAGAAAACGTGGCAGGGGGAGCTGTATGGTATTATCTATTATTGAGGAGTTTTACCATGTGAATAATTTCTCTCTCATATATTTTGTTATTATTATTGTGGCTGTTACTGTTCATTTTCTTATCTCATTGTTGTTTCCCGTAAATTGTTTTTATCTCAACAAGTGATCTTTGCATTTTGTGTCTCGAGTTAGACAGGGGGGAGCAGCACATGGTTTTTAGTAGGAATACTAAATTGAAGAATACCATTCCTAAACCATGACAAACATTTAACTAAATTGTGAACTGAAAAACAAAGATAAAAATTGAGTTAAATGGGTTTTTTAACCTTGCTGATTTGGTCAGACTGCTGCAGATAAAAAGACACCTACTTCCTCAAGCGTATATAATTGCTTGGACACTTAATCACAGAGAATTATATGCACTAACCCTCCTTTTTTCTCTTCCTTAAATTCCAGTAATTCTGCAGTAAGTGACCATATATATCAACAGCCACATACTAGATGATTCTATGCAGTATCAACTGCAGCTGTATCAAATTCTTCCTGTTAAGTATTTGTCATTGACCTTTAGTGGTAGCTTTAAATATTTGCATATAACCTTTTTCTTTGTTTCTGTTCAGTACACATCTGTTTACCTAACATGACGTCCTATCTAGCTTTTCATTCTTCCATATTATTTTGGTTCTGATTTATGGAATGTTGAAATTTTGTTGAATATTGAAGAACGCCCTCATTTTATTCTCAGAGTTCTTGTGTCTCCCCCACAATGTTAAATGAAAGACGATTCTTCGTCAACATATTGATTGTATGAAGGGGAATGTATTTAGCTGCAGAGAAGCCTGCTACGTACCATGTTCTAATCCCTTTGTAGACCCTTCGTTACACAATTCCAGGTGTCTTTGGACTCAATAAAAAAAGTGAGTTTATGCTTGATAAATATTCTGTGTATAGTTTATATTGTCCTTAGAATTCCTTCCTTTGCTTTTAAACACGAGTCATAAACAACAGAAGAGGAAAAATCACTGGCATTAATTAGGTTTTTTTAAATCTTTGAAAACTAAACAGGTAATTTGAGATTAATTTAAATTATGGAAAAAATAGCTTTAATCACAAAATACCTTTTGAAAGTAGGAATTAAAAGCTGGAAGAAAAGTAAGAGAATAAATGCTTAATATGGCTAGACTATAGTTTATATTTTTTGTTAGTTTATTTACTGATGTTGTATCTTAACCTGAAGATATTTTACAGTTTATAAATTTAATATTCCTAAATATTATAAAAAACTTTCTGTTGAGTTGCAAAACATTTATGCATGGCTAGCCATCCATCATTATCACAGACCTTACCTTTAGCATCCTGTTTACTCTAAGTGCTGGATTAAATCCAAAGAAGAAGTATAAAATGTCAGATGGCAATACTGATATCACATCAAGCTGTTGAAGAGCAGAGAGGTCAATTTAAACTTCATACTAATCATCATGCATTTATTTGCTGTCAAAAACTTGCTTAGATTGAATCATGACTGCAATAATATTTGAAAAGTCAGCATGCTAAACATGTAGCTTCTCAAAGAACTGTCAGGCAAGATTATCTCTTTGAAAGCACCAACAGCTTTGCCCTGCTTTTAAATTCTCTATGCCAGAGACTGTAATCTGTTTCATGGGGATTATTAATAGTATCTCATATATTTGATTATTATTACGTACTGTTATTTCAATTGTAGTTCTGATAAAACTAAAGTGTTAGGCATATGGCTGGTGAGCGGAGGTCGGGAGATCACTCCACAAGCATGCCTTACAAGTCCTTTAGCTTCTAAAACCAGGCTGCCTAAAGCAATCTGGGGGAGCACAAAGAACTTCATATTGATATCAGTCACACAGGATCTACTTACCTGAAACTTTACAGAGCTGCGGTAGAATTTCTTTGTTTCCACTTTGTCTGTCTACAGTGATAATGAATGGGGAAAAAGGCAAAGTCAAGAACAGAATGTCAAGAATGAACCTCTACTACTCGACAATAATAATTATCTATTGATAGTAGGGATGATGACAGTTAAATTAATGATAGTCTAAATGTATGAACGGCGGGAGAAGCAGTACTTTTATTAGTCCAGTTTACAGTAGATCTGATTTTATTAGAACTATTTGAAAAAATGAGGCTCAGGATTTGTCTGATTTTTTCCAATCTATTCCTTACATTTTCCTTACAAAAAACTTCCCTCTCAAGACATCTGTACCACTTGGTGCTTGACCCAAACCCCTCCAATTTCAGGGTGAAAAACTGCATTAATCTGCAGTGATTCCAAGAAAAATGCAAAGAATGTTTCTGATGGTGTTGTACAAAATTAGCTCTTGAAAAGCTAGCATTAACATGATAGCATTATTAGCATTATAATAATCATCACTGCATTCGTTAGCAATGATTAGCTATTTATTTTTAAACTGTTCTTCACGGGAACTGAGGCTAATACCTTAATAAGAAAAGGTAATCACAAGTATCTATTTTTATACTTTCTGTATTTGTATCAGAGACACTTTTAAAAGAACTTTAAAATCTTACGCATATTTTCATGCCAAATTTTGGTATTATCAATTTAAGCATTTAACTAAACACAGGAGATCAGGCAGTAGATGATCTCTTTGTGCACTAAAATCTATGAATTGTAGAAATAGCTTCAAGGGAAATACCATGTAAGCTTCCTATGTTAGAGTTTTAGCTTTGCTCATAAAAGTTGAGTTTTTTGGGGATTTAGGCAAGATTGCCAATTGCTGAATGTCTTGGTCTGGAAAGTACATTACACTGCACTGCATTTAATATCTATTCAAATGATATTTGCACAGCTTTATCTGTAAAGGTATCTGTAATATCGTGTATGTACAATGTATAAAATTTTAAGTAAAAGCACTGTAAAGGCTAGTTCCAAATTACATTTGAGGATATATAATTTTGAATTTTCTGTCTGTTGGGCACAGTAATGTCATGCTGAAGTTATCAAAACTAATTTTTTTTTCTGAAATAGTTTTTTTCTGTAAGAGGTTAAAGAATCAAAAACAGAGAAGATTTTAAAGAAAAAATATTCTAGATGTCCTTTTTATACGTTAAAAGTAAACTTTCAACTTTTTTCAGATACTTGCATAAAATTTCATTTTGCATTTTTCTATAAAATGATAAACCAAAAACAGTAGCACGAATTAAAATTGAATGTACATATTTTACCAAAATTTATTTACAAAGTATCCTAAAAATTACAGTGATTTGCTCTGATTTTAGAAAAAAATAAACCCACAGTCTCAGAGTCTTTTACAAAATATGCTATCCTGTCCAACCCTAGCAGAATATGCACTATCTTCAACTATGATTCTGGTATAAGGGGAATAGAAAGGTGAAAGTTTCACACAAACATACAAACGTATATATGCATGAGTACATGTGATATAATCACTGCTTCAAGTAAAGCTTCACCAATTTACTCCTTTTGAGAGCTATATGCTTGTTTCAACTGCTCTCTTCTGTTACTTTCAAATCTGTTCTTTCTATTTTTAAGAATGTAGACAATGGTTATGTTTCTTCCCCCGCAGGAGAATGGAAGGTCAATGGAGAATGGAAGGTCAGTGAAGAATGGAAGGTCAATGAAGAAGAATATATGAAAACATAAAAGTTACATAGATTTGACATAGTGAGAAGAAAAACCTTCAGATTGGAGGAATTTCTATATTCTACTTTAACACACATCTACTACCTATGGAAATCCCACTTCCAGTACTTACTATTATATCTCCCCCTTTTATAAATCGCACTCGGGGCTGGAAAATCAGTAAATCACAGAGGTAGCAGATATCACAAATGACATCAATGGCAAACCAATATATTATGTTACTTGGGGTTTGATATGGGAACACATAGCGAAGGGGAATAAACCAGCAATTCCAATTATAGGCGATTGTCACAAGCATGAGCCATCCCACGTAACGGCGATCTGAAAAAAAACACATTGAATTTACAGGCATGAACTTAGAGTCTATTGTCATTCTTTTAGACACATTTATTCTACTGCAGTCTCTGGGAATGATTCTGCCCAGAGCAACCTAGCATTCTCCCTTTTTCGAGGGTACACACTGCTAAAGTGATAGATGAAACTAGGAGTCACACAAGGAATTTGCAAATGGGACAAAAGACGAGGTAATGAGAGCATACAGAATTTTATTCATCTGACAAAACTCAATACTATCATTTTACATGCTGTTCATGTGTGTTATAACTGACAAAAGAATTATTTGACCCTAATGAATGGTACAAATTGTAGATCAAGAAACTTGGGTTCTGATTGTGATTGATTTGCATGCCATTTTGTGCGTACCATTTTTACAACTGATCATAGAATAGAATCATAGAATTAAATGGATTGGAAAGGACCTCTGAGATCATCAAGTCCAGCTGCTGATCCACTACCACCACAGTTACTAGATCATGGCACTAAGTGCCACATCCAACCTCTTCTTAAACACTTCCAGTGATGGAGAATCCACCACCTCCCTGGGCAGCCCATTCCAATGCCTGATTACCCTCTCTGTAGAGAATTTCTTCCTAACATCCAACCTAAACCTCCCCTGGCAGAGTTTGATGCCCTCTTGTCTTACTGATAGTTGCCTGGGAAAAGAGACCAACCTCCACCTGGCTACAGCCTCCTTTCAGGTAGTTGTAGAGAGTGATGAGGTCTACCCTGAGCCTCCTCTTCTCCAGGCTAAACAACCCCAACTCCCTCAGCCTCTGCTCATAGAACTTGTGTTCCAGTCCCTTCAGCAGCCTGGTTGCTCTTCTCTGGACCTGCTCCAGCACCTCAATATCCTTCCTGAACTGAGTGGGCCAGAACTGAACACAATACTCGTGTGGCCTCACCAGTGCTGAGTACAGGGCAAGGATCACTTCCCTATTCCTGCTGGTCACACCATTCCTGATCCAGACCAGGATGCCACTGGCCTTCTTGGCCACCTGGGCACAATGCTGGCTCATGTTCAGCTTCCTGTCGATCCAAACTCCCAGGTCCCTTTCCACCTGGCTGCTCTCCAGCCACTCTGTGCCCAGCCTGTAGCGCTGCAGGAATCAGCCCAGCTCTCTAGTCTGTCCAGGTCCCTCTGCAGAGCCCTCCTGCCTTCCAGATGATTGACACTTCCCCCTCAACTTGATGTCACTTTTCATGTCTTTTTCCTCTTTGGAAAGATGTTTAGGGCAGGACCTTTGCATCCCTCGAGTTGCAAACTGGAATGTGTATCTTATGGTGTCTCATAGGTGCTATGTAACGCCAAGTCACTTCAATATGTCTTTACCCCATTCTACTGCATAGCTTTTAATTTACCTGTGTAAGAGTCTATGGTGTCTGGTAGCTGCAGTTTCTCCATATATTTTTTCAGTGGAGGTTTTTTGAATTTACAGCATAGCATATCACAGTAATGATCCTCCTCTGGCTTTACTTCTGCCTCCTCTTTTTTTTCTTCTTTTTTTTCTTCCTTTTTTTCTTCTTTTTTTTCTTCTTTTGGTGGGGGTGGTTTCTTTGGTGCTAGACACATAAGATGCCACAAAGGGTGGCATTTTAATAATGACTCAATAACCACACCCTGTTTTGACATGAACAAGAACTTCATCATGTTAAAATCTCTTCTAAAAACACTGAGCAGTGACTAAAATGACATTTTATTATACTAAATGCATTAGAAAAAGAATTGGAGAATAAAATCAGTACTGGCTTAAACATGTGCATCGGCTATCATGAACAGGGCACTTATGTTACAGAGTATAATAATGCTCTATTTCCCTGAACAGTGCCCACAAGTTATATCTTTTATAAGACTCACAAGAAAAGGTTAATTCATAATTCAGCATTCATTAATGCAACTGGACATTTCTCTTTACGTGACTGTTGCACAGAATGCATGCAGTGAGAACGGAGATAGCAGAAGACACCTGTGACACAGGCTGATCTCTCCCCTCTCCTGAGACCTGATATACAAGATGCAGCAGGTGAAACTAGTGGGAAGCCTATGATTTTGTATATTTCTAGGCTTATAAAAGTCTTGTGGCACTTCTTTGAGCCCAGTTCTTTCATCTTTGGGCTGGTTATTGTTGTCCACACATGTGTCCTGTTAACTCTGGTTAGGATACACATTCTTAAAAGTAATCTGGCAAACTAGATCTGTAATAATTTAGGAAATAAATGGTTTTAAGTTCTATAAAGAGAACAAAAGAGGTAAATGAGCAAAGAAATAATTAAAGAAAAAAGGATTCCTTTATCAGAGGGTATAGTTTATAGTTCTTCAGGCACCACTTTTTACAGTTTTTTAAAAAACACATAAGATATAAACAGATTATAAAAAGTTTCAGAACATAAAACTACCACACTGAATTCTTTGTGAAAAGGCAAAAAAAAGTAAGACTTTCCTCTGACGAGGAAAAATATTGATTTATGTTTCATATTTTGTAAAAAATCAAGGATTAATTAACATCAGGTGAGTTTGATCTATTCAAAGCCTAGATTTAAGTCCTCAGTGTGCCCAGAAGATTGCTGTCAAGGCTAAGATTTTTATTTACTTTATTTACACAGCAGATCTCATATCAGAGTGACTAATATCCACTCATAATATACGTATGTTTCTTCATATATCTCTGATTCATCTCCATGAATAAACATATTTGGGAGCTATTTTAAAATACAGTTCTTGACAGGGAAGATTCTAGATATTACCTCTATAAGGCTTTTTTCCCAAATTCTTCAGTGATGGAGTTCAAAGGGAGCTTGTACCTAGGGACCTGGCTTATTATAGAGAACTGTGGATAAGTTGAATTCAGTGGGCACAAACTGATCATTTTAGTGGATAAATACACTATACTTACAAAAAAATTATCACAATATTTTCTGTTCCCACAAAATAATTTTCAGGTTTAAGCTCAACAAATTCACAGCTATTTTGAGAGTCACTTACAAGCTGTAGGACTGCCTTCAGGTGAAGACAGCACTGGGTCGTTCAGCTTTTCCTTATAGACAGTTGCCCTTTCCCGTAATTTTTTTAAAATCTCTTGAAGTTGGGCCTCAGCATACTCATTTCTCTGGAAATCTGAAGGTGTTGGCTTCTGTGTGCTAATTAAAACAAAAAGAAATAAAGCTTTATGTACTGGAAATCAATGGAAGAAAACAACTCTAATTCTATTTCTGAGCTGAAGTCAGATATTTAGATCTTTACTGAGCACAGTGCTTTTTCACATCACTTAATTCATGCTAAGAGGAAACTTCTGTTACCTGCTCTTGCTTTCTGCTTGTGCCAGCAGCAGTTTATGTATTATTTCATGCAGAGGAGCTCAGGGTACCCTGTATAGCCCATTACACTAATGACTTCCCACTGCTGCTTTTCACCAAGTTCTGTGACTGTGTAAAGCCTAGAGCTAATGTGATGTTTTCACTAAGTGACAAGGCATGCTTTTCCCATCTGTGCATAAAAATGTGCTCGTTATTGTATGTTAATGTCCTAATGATGACGGGAGATAACTGAGCCAAAGACTGAAATGGAGGTGGGGGAGGAGAGACTATGCTTACTTGATTCTTCCTAATATTGGGAAAATTGATTTCATCTAGGATTTTCATGGTTTGTTATGGCTAACACGAGGTAAAAAAGTACATTTGTTTTCAGTGAAAACAAAACAATGGTGTTTCTTGCTGAGGTTTCTTCCTTTTGTGCTAGTGTTTTACTCTGGGTCATAGTAATATTGAGCTGATATTCCAGCACTCACAGCATTTGTTCAAACCTGAGGCCTATTGATTTTCAAACACCAGCAAACTCACATTCTGCACTGAAACTAATGCTTTCATTAGGATTTATGCATGCTGGCCAGTCAAATAGAAAGTGATTCTTGATCAACTCTTTTGGGCTTATTCATATTTGAAATTTCATCCTCAATTACTTGCTATTGTGTGATTATGCAGACTGGGGCTGCTTTGGAGTGTCACTCAGCTGGCAACTGGGCTACACATTTGGACTTCCTCTATGTGGAGACCAGGATATGGGATTTTTTTTCTATACCTTGACTCAATATTTCTCAGCTTTGACACACTGATGTCAGAGCTGAGTGGAAATTCCTGTGACTGGCATAGGGCAGCTCAAGGCTTCCTCCCACACAGGTCGTAATTGCTACCCCTGTACCAAACCCCTGAAACCTATTCCCAGAGTCCCAAATGCCGTGGAGATGTGGATGTTACAGCAAGAGAAGTGGCAACAAGAGTGAATTATGCTTGAAATGACCAGATTCTTGAGAAAATCTTCCCAAAGGTGAGTAGAGGGTAAGTGGTATCACAGCATCTCGGGTAGAGAAGAAATGAAAACCACTGCAAAGAGATCTTTGAGTAAACACCATATCTCCTCAAGACCTAAACCTCCTTCAAAGTTCCTAACAGAAGGAGGTGTAACTAAAAAAAGGACAATGTTAGAGTGGGATGTGTGTAGCTTTTTGAGCAGCACAGTTTTCTGGAGACACAACACACATCATGGTGTCCAAGGAAGTATAATTTAAGCATGTGAAAATCCTTCAGCCATAAAATCATTGGATAAAGTGGAGATATGCTGTTCAAAGCAGCAGAAGAAGTAGAAGTTGGGAATTATATGCTTGTCATTCCTCTAATTTAAGTCTTGTGTAGTATCTATTTCTTAAAACTCTCTAGACAAGATTAATCAAAGCAGTTCTGATACATTTTGTAATCTCATCACATTTCCTTTTGTGTCACATATTCTCTTTGCTCAGGCCATCTGCAACGTAATGAAATCCTTTCTTGTTTTGAGCTAATACATCACAATTAGTTTTTCGGCTTCTATGCAAAGAATCTAAAATAATTCTTGGTTTTTGCTATTGCTGTACTTGCTCAGGGCATTAGCTTGGAGCTGAATACACTTAATCACAAGTGTCATGCCAAAGGCCCCTTCTGTCTGCTTTCTAGGGACCTATAAATTGCATAGTATTTTCTTCTTATTTCACAGAATTTCCAACAAAATTTGAAGTCTCCTGTATCATGAATTTGGTGCTATATCTTTGCTGTGTAGTACAGAGGAAGCATTTTTCTATTGGTACTGATTAGAATCTATGTGACTTAGTTTAAAGCTATTCACCCCACAGTTGATGAGAAATTGATTTTCCTTGCCCTACTTCTCATTTGGCTTGCACTGCCTCCTCCTCTATTTTTCTCTAGTAACGAAATGCTTACTTTAAATTTTCTCTTGTTAATATGTGTGGAAGAGGCTGCTTCTTGAACACACCTAATTTGAAGATGTTCATTGTACATTCACTTTGTATGGAGGTGCACTTTAAATTGCCTTGGCTAATGAAGCCCATCCAAACTTCACTAAATCACTTCTAATAAACTTGACTACTTGTCTCGCATCAGGTGGTGCTAGGATTTGTCTCCAAGTTGTTATTCTTTAAGCAAATTTATCCCTGACCTTTGTGCAATGTGTTACAATAGGCCTGGGTTTATATTACTTACTACACCATAAGTCCTTTACAGAGTGAAAATGTTTATTCCCTGAGAAAGTAATAGTTTCATGTGGCCTAGGAAATGAAAGTCAGGACCACAACTCATGTACTATGCACATATTCTTGTTTCTACCTCAAACATATTTTGTTTAACAATAGCAATATATGTAACATGAGAACGATAATAATAATAATAATAATGCAGTTTTCTGATATTTTTCCACTTGTAGGTTTTATTTTTTAACTTGTAGGTTTAAACTTGATTGCTTATTGAATAAAACAACAGTGCCTAAATTCTGTCCATACCACAAGAAAAGATTTAGGCACATAGTGAAAGAATATGGACTTGAAACAGGCTATGGAAATACTGTGTTGAGTGTGCTAATGTATGCAACAGCTGTTAAGTATTGTGACTTGAAAGTTTTATGTGTTAAGAGTTTAAATAAACAGCAATAAAGAAATGTAATCCTTATTTCAGAATAAATGAGGTTTACCCTCTTCTAAATTACAATCAAGATTTTAATCCCTTTTTGCTTTGAACACTAAATACCTGAGATTGGTTTAATCTTTTGTATAGTTGGAAACCCCTGAGAAAATGTATTTCACAAATGTATGCTGCTACCTGAAAAAAATCCATACCACTTTTTGCTGATTTCAGTTATAACCCTTTTTTTTTTTTTTTTTTGCAGGACTTGAAAAACTTTGTCCCAATTACATGGAAATAGAGTTCTTGATCTTGCAATAGAGCTTTTAATACATTTATTGAGCCATGACATTGTGATTTACGATTATATTTATGACCTGTGTCTTGAAAAAATTATTTGTTTTTCTGAATAAATTATGGAGAATCTCTGATTCAGAAAATCAGTTTTCAAAAGGGTGTGACAATGCATAGCTATGCAGTTGTCCACAAAACATGATAGTATGGTTGAGAAAGATTTCAGTCAGACAGAAAAATGTAGTACTAGGCATCGTGAAATGTATTAATTCAAAAACATATCCTCAGTTTGTGCTGACAATCCCATAGTAATGTCATAGAAACCAGAACTCTCTATGTACCCCAAGTTCCAAGCCTAAGGTCACACATCCTAAATTACTAGGAGACCTAATGGCAGAAAAATATCGTCAGTCATTCTTTTGGCATAGGAACAGAGGCATTCCAAAAAGCTAACTTTAACTATTTTGATTTTGCTCCCTTTATAGTCAAAGGAAGGCTTCCCTGAGGAGAGGGTCAGAATGACTGAGATAAGTTTCTGCTGTGAATTGCCTGCAAAAGGCAATTCTGCTTTACCTGCACAGGAAGCTGATGGAGTTTAGAAGTGAGCTTTAATATTTTCTTTCATGACGTTGGTACAAAACGTAGTTGTGTAGTAATGATGTTTCATAGGACATTGGATTCGGAGGATTAAAAAGTAGGAATGATTCCTATACTGGAAAATTTGAATTATTTAGTCTGAGTAACAGAAATGAGAATGCACCTAATGCTCCATACAGCAGACGTACTTAGAATCAAAGTGTAAGAATTTCTTCTGTAAGTGCTGGGATCATCAAGATAAATATACAGGTGTCTAGTCAACAGCAAGATGCCTAAGAGCCCTATATAATCTGGCTATGAGAAACACAGGTGCAAATGTAACTCCAGAAAGCGTATGACGTATGGCCAGGGAAGGGAACAGTAATATTAGGATATAAGCCAATGTGAGAGTTATTTTGACTAGCTGTATTTAAAAGGCAAATTCACATAGGAAACTCTATAAAGTCTCTTAGAATGGCCAAGACTGCTGGGAATGTGGCTTTAAAAATGACAGCAAAGCAGATTGAGAGGCAGTAGAATTATTTTCTATAAATTCAAATTTTGGTGAAGAACCATGTAGGGAAAAGAAGTATTTGAGCTGCAGAACAGTAAGAAGAATATTGTAAGAAGAAAAAAATGTGAATAGAAACATAATTGATTAGTATGAGTTAAAGATCTGAGGAAAGTTTCTAGGCACTTTATGACCAGAATTCTAGGTAGCCTCTTAATGTGAGTGAGTAGCAACTGAACCAAGAGTGACAGACTTCAAGATTGTATTAGTTAGGATCATGGAAACTGTCGTAGGCTGTGATTCCCAGGAAAGCAAAAGAATCTATGCAGCATGACAGGAGACCCTTTTCAGCAAACAAACTCGAATTATATAAAAGGTTTGGAAAGTGAATAAGCAACTTAGCCTGTATTCTTACCATCAGATCTGCTACTACCGTAAATCTTAATAGCTCAAATGATAAGAAAGTGAATTTCTAAAATAAATATCTTAAAGTCTCGGAACAAGTTGTTGACTCATTAGATTCCACTGAATTTCAAAAAGCTCTAAATTCAATTTTAAGTTCCACTAGTAGTCTTGGAACAATTATCTTCCTTTGATCCATCATCTCTTCTTTTAGTCACAGAATCATCAAGGTGGGAAGACACCTTCAAGATCACCAACAGTCAACCAAGCACCACCACAATCACTCCTAAACCACATCCCCAAGTACCAGCAGATACCTCTTGAACACTTACAGAGGTGGTCACTCTACCACTTCCCTGGGCAACTTATTCCAATGCTTAAACACTTTCAGTGAATTTTTTTTTCTAATATCAAATTTGAAAGTCCCCTGACAAGGGAAAATGTTTGAGAGAGCCTTATCTTTAGTGATACAGATTATGTCTTTCTCTATTTGCTACCTGTTTTGAAATACTGGCATTATATTAAATTTTCTTTGCAATAAAAAAAGAACAAATTACATTTCTTTTTTAATTTTTTTTTAGGATTGAGTTATTCTTCACAATGAAATTTGATTTTAAACTGATGTTACTTTTGTCCTACTATATGTTTTATTACACATTTCATTAATGTAAACATAGTGATATCATAATATTTGGGTTGGCTTTGGTTTTACATATATATACAAGCAAGAATCATAGAATCATAGAATCATAGAATCATAGAATCATAGAATAAATTGGGTTGGAAAAGACCTCCAAGATCATCAAGTCCAACCCCTGATCCAACTCCAATTACTATATCATGGCACTAAGGACCACATCCAATCTCTGCTTAAAAACCTCCAGGGATGGTGAATCCACCACCTCTCTGGGTAGGCTGTTCAAGAATGGGTCATAAGCATTTATAAGCTTCATGTGGACAACATGTAAATAAAACTTTCCATTGGAATGCATGACTTTCCCTTAGTTTAGAGTCTGTACAGAAATCATGCTTGTTTGGGTGCATTTCGCAGGTCTCATGTTGTATTCAGAAAGCAGAACAGTTATGGAAACAACAGCGCTTGAGGAAGGTACTGTGTGTCAGAGTTATTTACTTGTATTGGACTCAGAACAAACTTCCTGCTGGAGTAAAGTCTGAAATCTAATAATCTGGGCTGCATGAGATTCCTCCTGTTTAGTTCAAAGATTTGTCACAACAGCTTCTTTGACAATCGTGCTAGTTATTATGTCACAAGAGTCTGTGAATCCTCTAATCTTCTTTACACTTCTGTCTCAGGAGAAGTCTGCCTTAATACTGAACACTCACTGAGACACCAGATTAAAATGTGAATGAGATTTTATTTTATTTACAATTCTGCAGTAGGAACTATGCAAAGAAAGTAGTATGAATGCTCATGGTATGAATTAGCTATGAAAAAAATCAGCTTTTTTTAAGGCAACTGGTGATATAAAGTTGTTTAATTGCACTAGATTTTTACTGTGATGTAAAAAACATAATTTCTAAAAGTAATTGTTTTAGAACAAAGGTATAATATTCTAAGGAAGTCATTGGGTCTTTCTTATCTGTAAGTAAATAAATCAATCTGGGATATCTTCCACTTATCAGGAATTTTTAAGGATATCTCTTATTATATACACATAATGTCAAAATACATTTAAATTCAAACTCATAACTTATTAATATAAGCATATAATAATTTATGCCTACATAAAAAAAAAAGTCTTAGAGTATGATCCAGTGCTGTACAGAGCTCATGAGCAGCACAACACAAATCCTTCTTCCAATTTTCTATTCTTCAGTTTTTATTGATATGCAGAGAATTAAAAGCTAAAATTAAAACACCATAAAATTTCCCTACTGAATTTTTTAAAACATTTTTAAAAAGTCTCAAATTAGAAAAAGTTATTTTCAATAAATGCTTTCATTTCTCATCTGTTTTCATGCAGACTCTAAAGTAATCATACAATCATAAGACTGCAGAAAAGTTTGAGACATCCCGTAATCCTAGTTCCCAAAGCTCAAGGCAGAATGAGATAGATTCTTGTCTAACCTGTTCTTAAACCTGTCTAGTGATGGCTATTCCACAATCTTCCTAAAGAATTTATTCTAGTGTTTTACTACCTTCATTTTACATTTTTTTCTCGACATAAAACTCTTTCAGTAAAATTTGTCCTATGCACTGTGGACATGGAATAAAATGTATTGCGCCTTCTCTTTTATATCACTTTTTAGCTGTTTGCACATTTTTGTTTTCTCACTTTTTTATTTGTTTGTTTGTGGGTTTGGGTTTGTGGTTTTTGTTTGTTTGTTTTTCTTTTTTCAGACAAAATATTTGGGACAAAGGTAATAGTTTTAAGATGACTAAGAATAATTGTTAATTTCATAATTTCCAGTGCACAGAGGTGTGCATAACTGGGTAAGAGTCTTTTAGATGGCATAAGCTTCAGGAATCTGTATTTCAAGCAGTAAAGTTAAAAGAGAAAGAAGTGGTGGTATAGATTCAGCATACATGGCAACTAAAGTTGCTCCACTACTGGGAGGCTGAACTTCATGCCATGTACTAATGCCTTTGGTAATTACCTTGGTGTGACCGTCTTTGTTGCAATTTTACCTTCATTAGTGGCAAACTGTCATACAGCAACCTGTGTAGAAACTCACTATGTTCACCTTTTCCAGGATCACAAAGAAATAGGGTGAGAGAGAGACAGAATCAAATCCTCTGATATGAGTTCCAGTTGTCACTATTTAAGACCATCCTTTCCCCTTCTACAGGCTTCTGATACATTTTTTTCCAAATTCAGCAACAAAGTAGGCATGTTCCCTGCAGACACAAATCATCACACATCTCCTCCTGAATATCATTTACCCAGGGCACTGAATAAGATTTGACTGCCAGATCTGTTTGACTTCTCATCTCACCCTCACATTTTCACCTGTCACTGTTTCCTCTGGTCGTCTCTTGGGCTGTACAACATAGGATGTTTTAGACCTAAATAGCTCATATTTGGAAAATGAGTAAACAACTGCAGACATGGTATTTTAATAAAACATGTTGGACCAAATTAAATATAGGCATGAATACTTACACTTGTCACGAAATAATAACCAGTTTTCTTCTACTAAATAATAGTAAACATTATGTCTTAGATTTATATGCCTCTTAGATTTATCAAGAGAGACCCTGATATATTTGCAAATTTTTGGTACAAATGTGATTTAAACAACTGCAATTTAAATATTAATGTTTTATATTGCACACAGTAATGCACCTGTCACAATGCTCATTGCTGTGTGTTTTTTCCCTGAGAATGACTCAACAGATAATAGCAGAGATAATATTTTGAATAAATTATAATTTCTTCCTTTACAAAAAAGGTTGTTTCTTACTTTGAAAAATATTAAGTCAGTGGAGGATTTGCACAAAATGCTTTTAATTAAAGAAATAAATCACTGACAAATTATTACAAATTCTTACATATTCTAAAAAAAAAAAAAATCTTCCATTTATACAGCCAGAAATGAATATATATGAATATTATGACCATATAATTTAAAATAATGACATGAAAGAAGAAAAAAAGCAGCATTTCAGACTATATAATGACATTCCTATCCCTTTACTCACTTCATTTAATCTTCAGTGAAAAACTTCCGAATTCTCTACCTTTTTAATTTCAAGCTACCTACTTGATTATCATACAGACTGAATGGCATTAAATAACATGGGTAACTGCATCCTGCAGAACAGATGGAATTTGAAAGCTCTAGGAAAACACATCTCAGCAATAATTACAGCAAGTTTAATCCATTTTGGTACAGGCCGCACACCATCACCTTTTTATTTAATTTGCAGGTTCTCCATGTAGTCATTGCAGAAATTCAAATCCAAGAACTAAAAGTGACAGGCTCTGAAGTAAAAAAATACCTAAGTAGAAGGAATATAAGTGCCAAGGAAAGTACTTTTATTTTCTAACACATTAATGTCTTTTCAGTCAAGCTTAAAAAATGTACTGGATACATTCTCTCTGTTTACAATTTTAAGTAATGCAGTGATTAGCTGGAAAAAACTTAGGAAATATATAGTTTCTCTATAAAATGTGTTTTTAACTGCATTTTAACTGGGATTTTTTTCCGAAGGCCCAGCATTGGCCTTGTTTTACTTCATCTCAATTTGATTGGAGTTTAGTGCCATGAGTGTCACCTTCTTGTGTCCCGACAGGAATCAAGGATTTCTGGAGACTGCAGACGGTTGATACTGGGTTCTGTTTCACCGGTGCGTGGAGATTTTGTTCTTGTGATAGGACATAGTTTCACTAAGATGCATCTACTTGGTGAATTGATGTGTTGTAACTAGTGTATAGCAAGCACTAATAAGCACGGTAATTTTCTTGGTCAAGGTAATTGAGGTAAATGAAGTGCATTACTCACTAAGAACATGCTACCAGCAGGAGTTCTCTTTATTAGCCTGGTTATGCACCACATAGAAAATTGCCTCTTAATCTTTGTTTTGTTTTCTTTTTTTGCTATTAGCCAAATTAAAGAGGAAAAAAATCTCCTTTATGGGCCTGAGAATGACTTGTATAGTCTATTAGGTAATAGGATGTGGCTGTGAAAAGGGCAAACTACAGGCATAAAATTCAGTCTTCCTGAACCATCCGTGTTCATATGGCAGTTTGAAGCACTGAAGCTCCCTTCTGTTTGAAAATGTGTTTCTGCATTTGAAAAAGCAGAATCAGAAGCATAATCTTTCTGGGTGGGAATGTTGAATTTTTTTTTTTTAATAATTGTTAATATTTTATTTAAATTTCTTTAGTGTATTTTATATTAACTTTTTTTTCCATAATAGCTAGGTTCTGAAGGTGGAATATCACATATAGTATTTTGTTCCTCTCTAATCATAACTGAGAATGTGTAAGAACTTGAGATGAAGTCTAAGAGCATAGGAAGTACCAGTTACCTACCGTATTTTTTTTTCTTTATGTGATCTTGGCCTGCAAATATGGATTATTATCTTACACAGCACTTTGCAGAGTGGGGTTCATGATCTTTGGCTGAGGTTTCAGAGTACTGCCTTAGTATAAATAGTACGTTGTAATCTCTTTGATAATCTGGGAAGATGAAACAGTCTTACAAATTTAGCTGGGCTTAAAGGCTTTTAAAAGACACAGAGGAGAGAAAAAGGTCATAAAAGCTCTTTGTGTCCCTCCATTTTCTCTCATCTATCCTCTCAGATGCTTTGTTTACTATTCTTCCTACTTTTTCTTGAACTTGCTGTGACTTCTTTGTCTCGTTCCCTGATGCCAGACATCCACTACTATTTTTCCCTTAGGCATCCATCTGCTTTTACCTGCCAGAACACTTTATGCAGTCCTGTTCTTCATCAGATTTATCGTGCCACGGGCTCCACATCTGCTTCCAGCCTTCAGCGTGGCGTCATGCAAAGGTTTCACATTAACCTCTCCTGTGTCACGTTTGTGATCACGTCAATCATGGTTTTCTGATTACCTTTTTTTGTTAGATTTTGGATTCCAAACAGTATTCTCACAAAGCATTTTGTCACTTTCTTTTGTGTACAAATGGCTATATTTGTCTGCCTACAGAGGGCCGGGTCTTGTCCTTGTGGGTCCCCGGTGATGTGCCAGGTTTGCTAATGTGCTATGCAGTACCTCACAGGAAATGCTTGCATGGCAGCTCAAAAAAGTGCAGGATTGTGTGTGCACATACATGTTTTTACAAACCCTCCACAACAGAAAGCAATTCCCACATTATAAAGGCTGCAATGACACTTTGTGCTAGTTCCTTGTTAATAAGGCTCCACTATCTTCTATTACAGTGCAAATGAGGTCCTGAGTGTTCTTCTGCTCCCTCATTTCTTGTTGTGAAAAGAGGGATAGTCTTAGCTAGCCCTTCCAGAGGTTATTATTGCTCACTGAATAGCTGTTTGTGAAAATTGCCTAATGCTCTGTTACATTATCATTATTGATGGAAGAGAGAAACAATATATTGGCAGACATGGACAATTTGTGTGCAATCCCTTCCAAGCCATTAGGAAAGAGACACTAAAAGTTTCTGTCACTGGGCCGTAATTCAGCTCTTGGCACGTCGTCCGTTCTTGCTTGTCTTCTCTTTCAGACATAGCGTTCAGGTGGCTGAGACCAGTGTTGCATCTGTATACTTTATACTAATGTCTATCCTCATGTACTGCTGCATTTTAAAAAATGAGGATATGCTGAGAGGGAAAAACTGATTTTTTTTTTTTTCTTGTGGACGAACAATTTCTATTGGATTTTTTAGGAGCAAATGCAGTATTTGTCAGAGTTGTCATTCACTTAACAAGAGAAAAAATATTTATTCTTTTAGAGAAAGTTCAAAACACTATTTTCCTGCTGATAGATACTACAAGCTGTGTACCACCATGAGTAAAAAGTTACTCTATTGCAGCTGAACTGGAAGAGGGACACATCTGGTGCACAGTCTTGCAAACTGTCATATGTATAAGTAGTCTTACTGATTTCTGATAATGACACTAATATAATTGTTCAAAAAGCAATATTACCTAAGATTTTAAAGTTTAAAATCCTTATGTGAAAGCTCCTTACTTTCTCCTTAAATACTGCATGGAGTGACATGGATCTGATTCAAATGAAAAATGTGCTGTTCCAAACAGGACAACTGCTTTCTCTCTTCCTTACTTTATGTCTCTGAGCCTCCACAGGTGCATTTAAAAAATTAAATCTCTCAGTAGCAGCAGATAAAGTGAAACCTTTTCTATTAACAAAATTTCCATGAAAGTTGAGATTCTCTGGATGTATGTGTTGTGAATAAATATAGGTATTCACAAATTTCATTTTATCATGTATATTACTCAGGGGTTGTCTCTTGGCTTCCTTCAGGGATCCCTTGCTGCAATCTGAAATATAGCTGGGCAAAATCTGAAATTCCAGCTAAGAAAAGTCCACCAGTGACTTCCCCAACCTTGATTTCCATAACAGTGTCATAGAATGGTTTTGTTTGCAAGAGACCTTTAAAGATCATTTTGTCCAACCCATCTGCTATGGGCAGGGACAGGCTCACCATGATCATGTTGCTCAGAGCCGTGTCCAACCTGACCTTGAACACTTCCAATGATGGGGCATCCCCAGGTTCTCTGACAAACCAGTGTCTTACCACCTTCATCACAAAAAAATTTCATCCTCGTATCTAGTCTAAATCTGCACTCTTAAAATTTAAAACCATTACCTCTTCTTGTATAGCAACAGGATCTGCTAAAAAGTCTGTCCTCAGTACTGGAAGGCTGCTATGAGTTCTCCACAGAGCCTTCTCCTCTCTAGGCTGAACAATCCCAACTCTCTCAGCCTTTCCTCATAGGAGAGGTGCTCCACTCCTCTGATTATTTTTGTGGCCCTCCTCTGGACCCGCTACAACAAGTCCATGTCTTTCCTGTACTGAGGACTCCAGAGCTGGATATAATACTCCTGGTGGAGTCTCAACAGAATAGAGTAGAGGAAGGCAAATCACCTGCTGAACACACTGTTTCTTTGATGCAGCCCAAGGAAAAGTTGACTTTCTTTCTTCTGAGTAGACATAACCACCTCATAGCTAATTTTTCATCCACCAATATGTCTCCAAGTCCATCTCCACAGGTCTGATCTCAATCTATTTCTCACACAGGCTGTATTGATACTGGTAATTAACCTGACCTATGTGCAGAACATTGCACTTGGTCTTTCTGAACTTTATGAAGTTCGTGGGAGCCCACCTCTCACATCTGTCAAGGTCTCTCTGGGTGGCATCCAATCCCATCCATTCCCTCCTGGGTGGAAATCACAGCACACAGTTTGGTGCTGCCCAATACCAACCCCAAGGGACACCATTCATTACCGATCTCTATTTGAGTAGTATCCAAATATAGATTAACAGTGGCAGGGAAAATTCCTGGCCAATGGGACTCTTAGTTGACTATCCTGACTATCCTAACAGTTCTTGGTGTGTCTTTGACTAATCAAACTAGCACTTTTCCAAATAACTCCCAGGTATGGAAATACCTAGAAATTAGCAATGAGCAAACTCTTCAGGAGGCATTTGTTATTGTTCTAGTTGGCCTCCGTGCTGGGCAGTGACTTGAGCGTGTTTCATTTATTGCTACTTTTGTGGACTACACATATCTATTTGACTCAAATTCTCAAAGATTTTCTCTTGTGATAAAGGTAGTTGATTTCCTTCAAAATATTCTAGTGAGCAGATCTGAACACATAGACTCAAGAAAGCAGTAACTTTGATCAAGAACAATGTCTGAATAGACTTCTATGAATCTTCAGAAGCAATTAATTAAATTTTTTCAAAGGATATTTTAAAAATGATTCTCCCTCCAGCTCATACAATAGATCTGTTTAGTTTAGTTTCATGCCAAAGCAATGACACCAGCACCATGCCTTCCAAGCTCTACTGCAGAATTTGGTGGGTAACTGTTTTGCCAGTTGAATTTACCAAATATTTACTGTATTTTTAGAAGCTGTTGCTCAGATTAGACTGACTAGATTTATCTGGATGTACATATGACTCTGAGTCAGAACAGTTCTAGGAAGAAAATGTTTAACATAAACATTTTTAATTTCCTTTTAACAGGCAGATTCTGTTTCTACTAATAAGCAACATATCTCTTTGTTTCATAAGCATATAGTAATTATGTTAACCATGGTTACAGGATTTTCCAGTGGCACTGTAAGTGTCTAATAACTTATTGTAGAATGATAAAAAAAGATTCTTTATCTAGGTTTAAATTTTTGACCTACTAATTCCCATTTAAATTACTAAGTTATTTATAAAATTTCCATTCTTTCTAATTGCATGCACTATTTTATAGAGGCATTTGCAGTAGCATTTTGTTTGATTATTCTTTGTCAATGCAGTACAAAGTCTGTCTTGGTAAAGGAGAGGAAATAGGTAATCATCTTTATAAATTACCTCCATGTCAGGAAAAGACTTTAGTTTTGTGTCATCAGGATAGTCAAAATAAGAGAAAGTAAAGACAAGTATGACAACTTTCTACCCTTTTCCAGACTGAGTTTATTTGTTTTTCTCCATTCAAAGTGGTCTCAAAAGGCAGGAACTTCATGAAGCTTAGCAAAGGAAATGCAAATTTCCATATATGGAATGCAATAACCCCTCGTGAAAGTAAAGGGTTGGAGCTGACTGATTAGAAAACAGCTTTGCATAAAAGGATCTGGTGGTCCTGGTAGGCAAGAAATTGAATATGAATCCACAGTGTAATCTTGCTGCAGTGAAGGCTAACTACTTGATCTCATTCAGAAAAAGCATTGGGGTGCACAGCAAAAGGAAGACAGATGACAGAAGAAAGTTAAAGCAAAGGAAAATTTAATTCTACCTAATTTTCATAATAAGGGTGGTCAAATGGTGGACCAAATTGCCCAGAGAAACTGTGGAAACTCCATTCCTGGAAATATACATTCACAATTACACTGAACAAAGTTCTAGGCAACCTACTCTATCTGGGAATTAGATCAGGTTAGATCTAATTAATCTCTAAATGCTCTTAGCAGGTGTTTGGACCTCATTCCTTCTGAAGAGCTTTAAAGATCTATGAAGATCTTTATCTTCAGCAGTGACAGTGGCATCAAGTACAGCCTCAGCAAGTTTGCAAATGACACCAAGGTGAATGGTGCAGTTGACACACCTGAAGAATGGGCTGCCATCCAAAGGGACTTGGGCAAACTTAAGAAGTGGGCCCACAGGAATCTCATGAGGTTCAAAAAGGCCAAGTGCAAAATTCCGTCCTGGGTTGGGGCAACCTCCAGTATCCATACAGGCTGGGGTATGAATGAATGGAGATTGGTCCTAGGGTGCTGGCAGATGAAAAGCTGGATATGAGAGAGAGACAATTGTATCCTGGACTGCATCTAAAGAAGTTGCCAGCAGGTTGCTGGAGCTGATTCTTCCTCTCTACTCTGCTCTACCTGGAGCACCATATTCAGCTCTGAAGTTGTCGTGACAAAGATGAAGACCTGTTTTAGTAGGTCCCGGGGAGAGCCACAAATATGATCAGAAGGCTGGAGCATCTCTCTTATGAGGAAAGGCTGAGACGGAGTTTTTAAACCTGGAGAAAAGAAGGCTTTAGAGAGACCTTTTTGGTGGCCTTTTAGTACTTAAAAGAGGCTTTTAAGAAAGATGAGGACAAACATTTTAACAGGTTGAAGTATGACAAGGTGTTTTGAACTTGGAGAGGGCAGACTTAGATTAATATAAAGAAGAAATTTTTTACCTTGAGAGTGGTGAAACACTGGTACAGACTGCCCAGAGAGGTGGTGGATGCCCCATCCCTAAAAACAGTCAAGGTCAGGTGGAATGGGGCTCTGAGCAATCTGATCCAGTTGTAGATGTCCCTGTTATTGCAGAAGGGTTGGACTAGATGACCTTTAAAGGTCCCTTCCAACCCAAACAAGTCTACGAACCTATGCATCTGTGAATCTGTGATTCGGTAATAAATGTAGACTATTCTAAGATTATTGTTTCCTAGACTTCAGAATTATTTCTATTTTAGCAAAACAGTCACCTCAGCTTTTTCCAAAGGCTGAATGACCCTAGATTTTCCCCTGAAGTAATATTACTGTTTAATTTATTTTTCTCTTCTCAGGAAGAGGTAGTACTAATCCTCTGCTTGGGGACACTAATGTTGATTTAATGGTACAACTAAGAAAAAAAATAAGCAGGGTAAAAAGTTTCAAGTCAGAGCGATGTGACAAACATTCCAGGTATTCGGGACAGCATTCTGGGACTTTGTTCTTTGCTAAGGTAGAGCAATAATAATTGAGCAACAGTACTGTTAAAATTAGCGTGTAAGAATAGTTGAGCAAATCCTTTTTCTCATTCCTGCAGTTTAGGGTGACATACACAACAAATTATCAAATGCACATACTGAGTGAATGCCTCATATCTATGCTGCCTTAGAATTGAAATAAAGCTCTTCAGATCCTTACAGGAGGGATTTAAAAAAAAATTAAATAAATGGAATGGTACTTTTAAAGAAATGGAACACAGAAATGTTAGATCATGATGTCAGGGGAAAAGCTTCAAATTTTTAAATTGAGTTTACTCACTTAGCTTCTTCTTTCCCATCTTTGAGTTGCTGGTTTTCCTGTTGAGTTGTCTTAGTTGGTTCAGTTGAGTTTTCAGTTTTTGAAGGCTCTGGTGCTTTTGTTGTTTCTGTAGCTAGAAAAAAGGTTTTACTTTTTTGAATAAAAATTTTTAAAGAATTATAATAATACTTTTAAAGGAATCACATTTTGTCCAGCATTTCTGCAGTGAACAAGCACTACATGATACTGCTTGGGGGACTTGACCTCTTAACAATTTCCTGCATAAATCTATTTCAAAACCAGCTGTACAGAACATGTTTATGATAAATACACCTTTTAGAATATGTAATTTACTTGTGGTTTTTAAATTAGGTGCATCAGTACCCAGCTCAACAATGGTCAATACAGAGCTCTTCTATATTTATGAGGGACAGGAACTCCTGAGGTATGATAAATTTTAGCATGTGCTTATTTATAAAAATTGTAGAGGACAGATGGATAGACCTGTCCAGAAATGTCTTGTGAAATACAGCAAGAAAATGAAGAGTAGCTTTTGCTTATGCATAGAAATGCTAATAACATTATTTATACTGCAGGGTTTGAACTGCATTAAAAATGTTTTTGCTTCAGCTGCCATGACAGTCCCGTTTGTTGCTGAGTAAATTATGATAGGAATATATCATTAAGCATGTGAGCATGTCATACTTGGGCTGGTCTTTTTCTTCATTTCTGTTACTATTAAGTTTTTTAAAGGAGTCACAAGTAGGAAGCTTATAGAGTTTAAAACAACTGATATAGTCTCTTGCCATTTAAGTGGCCTTAAGTGATCTTTTTTTTACAGTTGATCCTATATCTTCATTTTAAATTTTTATATTGAAAAATAATTTGATAGCTCTCATCAGTCTGACACTTTGTATAAAGGAGGGACAAGCTCAGCCTTCATAAATACTTTCATTACATGATTATAGAGGAAAAAGCTTGACAGCAAAGCGTCTCAGCAAATAAATCAGGAGCCTGTTATGTATTCTGTATTTTAAGTTCAAGACATCTCAAAGAAAATCAAACCTTGACTATTTTGGGCGGACAGTGTAAGATTACTCTTCTGATAGTTAAGCTCCATATTTAGAGAGCTATTCATTTCAGAGAAGTAAAGGCAATTGCAACACTAAACTGTCAAGCTACTTAGCTGGAAGGTGGTTGCTTGAAATTGCATTGAAACAAAACTTTGTGAAGGACTGTGGGCCAGTTTGTTTATAGCACTTGATATACCAAACTACCCTCCTAATTCGGATTTGGGATCATATGTTCTTTCAGGCATCTATTAAGAACAGAAACTATGTTTCTTGAGCTGAGTTTCAGATTTCTACCACAAAGACAATTGATTACAGGACCAATGGGGCATTTCTAGATTTATTTTCTTAGTATTTAGGTTAAGAAGCAAGAACATCATGTGTGAGCCCTGCTACTCTTACAGGAATTCATTTTTTTAACAGGACCAAAGGCAAGATCTAGACAGAAGAGTCTGTGGATGCTGGAAATGCTCAGCCCACAGACCAACATGCAACTGAAGTGAGAAAAAGAAATCCATGTTCCCCAATAAGCTGGTTAACTGGGTTTTGACTTAGCAAGTTAGGAGTTAATTTTCATGTAGTCCCTTGGAGAAATGTAGCACTTCTGAGTATGAGGAGATAGTTTGCAGGATTTGTATCACTTAGGACCTGTGAACTGGAAAGATGTTTTTGAGGAATTTCATTTAAAACTCTGACACGCAATTGAATTTTATGGCTTGAAATGCAGATTATTGTTTCCTTTCTGCAGCAGTCAGTATTGCAGTAGTATCTTGCGGAAAAGTCTGTTAAAATACGTCAGTAGGGAATGTTTCATGAATGTTACCTGAAGGATCTGCCAGTGAATTTTCAAGATACAGAATAGCATGCATTCAGGGAAATGAAGACTGCAATGAGGACTGTTACTGTTGCTATCCACCGGAATTTTAAAGAAAACATGAAAGAGTTTCTACAATTTGATTTAAGGGGTTCAAAATTCTTTTGTGGGAGATCCAACCAAAAAGATTGGTGGTGGGTTGTTTTTTTTTTTGTTTTGTTTTGTTTTTTGTTTTTTGTTTTTTTTTTGGAAGGAGGAATTTTGAAGTGGGTTCAGGCTTCTAACACAGTGAATACATTCTCACAGTGAAATAAAATTTATTTCTCCTAGGCATTTCATGGCATCCTATGTAAGAAAATCAGAGAAGCTGTAGTTACAGAAAATAAAGGGGGATTGGACCTATTTATAACTGATTAATTTGTGAGTCTTGCTACTGAACCCTAACCTGTTAAATTTCTATTTAACCCTTTCAGGGGATCTCTACAAATCATGCTACTTACTGTGCTCTCCTTGGCACACAATCCTTCTGTGATTTTGGGATCAGTATGAGATGATGTAGAAAAGAAAATGAGAACCAAAGATTTCAGCATTTGCTGCAGTTTCCGGTCCTTTCTAAATTCATGGCTTCCAGTTCTTCCTGCCCTGACTCCGCCAGCCAAAAAGCCATGTACTCAATCAAGAGTGAAAGCAAGGCAAATCTCAACATTTCTGTACTCGTCTCACTTTTGGGAATTTTCTTTATTATAGTAGTTGCTTCTAGTTGCATCTATACTAGTATAGAATACAACCTGATATGAATAATCAGAACAGTGAAATGGTGCTGAAGCATGGCATCCAATTTGTGTCTGTTAGATATAAACATCTGGCATATCTGGCAGATGTATTTCAAATGAGGTCTATTGTTATCCTCTGAAATTAATGACAATCAGCAGTTTGAGTAAAGTAGTTTGACTCATGGAGTGTTTCCTCTGGTTTAGTTTTACTCTAAAGGAATCCACTTCCTAGAGGTTTTTTGGTGGAAAAAGCAGAGCAAAGCAGGGTATAATCAGATTTTTTCAGAAGGGTATTCTTCATTTAAAATAAAATGCCAGTGTAGACATATTATTCAGTGTAATAGACTCCTGAATAAGACAATTCCCTGGAATGACAACATGTATGAGAAGCAAAGACCTCAAAGTAAGAAATATATGGTGCTTGCACACAAAAATTCCATTGCAGAAGGGTTACAGCTTCTCAGCCTGCTAGATATTCTCAAGTAATTCAGTCTGATGTCTGAAGCCACACTGGCCATTAAATGCTGACTGGACTCAGACTGATGGAAAACCTTGTAATCCCATGAATATTCCAAACTTTTACATACAAAAGTTAATAAATTTCTAGGACCAGCACAAGGTTTATTTCTATTAAGATTAGAATAGCGTGGTCTAACACCACTGCCAGTGTGCCAACTTTTAATTGTCTCTTTCTATGTGAAATTGTGAGGAATACCTGCATAATCACATTTTAAAAAAAACCAGTTGCCTCTTCATGGTTTAAATCTAGCTTGTAGCCCTTCGACTTATGAGACCAGGCCCAAGAGAATACCTTTAAGAACAGCATGGTAGTCAGTTTAGGGAAAATTTAGCCTACAACAATTAAGTTTCCAGAACAGATAATGATCCAGCAGCCAGATGGTAGGCTTACAGGACAACAAAGAAATCTTCTGTTTGCTCTGCATAACTTTGGTCATTGTAAAGAAATCATGAGTGTGGAAAAAGAGGTAGAATCATGCCAAGGCGCCACTGGTGTCTACACAGCTCACTGGTGTCTACATGTTCTAGATATTTGGACTGCCCATAAGAATAATATATTTTAAAACTGAATTGGGTAAATGTTGATGGTTCTGTTTTAAAATGGAAAGTGACAGTTGTGGAAGTGTTACTTTGTGGGCAAAACAATGCTAAATGGAATTCCTCAAAAAGATATCTGATTAAATTTAGAGGCCCACTGAAACCTTGTCATACCAGTGACCTGTCTAGGACAGCAAGGAATAAGGAACAAGACACAAGTCATGAGACCTATTTGTTTAGCTTTTTTAGTCTTTCAGATTTTTCACAGGTTTTACCTCTTCCAGGAAAGAATTAGACCAGGAAAAAAATCTTGTTCTTTGACCATGAATACTGTAATGGTTCTTCCAGCAATAGAGCATAAGATTTTTATTTTCTGTCATAGTAAGTAGTTAGCAAAAAGAAGGGCTGATTAATTCATCATTTCTTCTACTTCCAAGTCCTATTTCTGCTGCTCCTGATGTTATTCAAAAGTCTTGGAATTTTAAAGGGTAATTACCACCATCTTGACTCCAAAGGTCAGTGTGGAGACTGAAGTGCTGAGATACCAACCTGTTTTTCAGAGCAAGAGAAGAGATTGCCTGAGCAAGCAGCTCTGAACAGCAGTAGGATGCGTAGGGATAGAAGAAAAAGCACTTTGCACTGTGAAGACCAAGAGTCCTACTTGTAATTCAGCATCAGTGTCCATGCCTGTGGAGCAGTCACACAATCTAAAGGGACTTTCTTCCAGAAAAGTAATAAAACTCATAGATCTCTCAGTCACTAGACTGGCTTTAAAATTTCTATTTCTTGGATCACTTATGTCCAGCACACATTTCACAGCCATAATAACTGGACTGTATCACCAGAAATGTATTCACTTTATTGCAAATAAAAAAGGAGAAAAGCAAAATGTCAATAAAAAATTAGTTTTGAGCTATAAAGATATGAGTAAGTGTCTGCAGAAAGTAGCCATTTGAGTCCAGAACAGAAAAAGTTCTTCCCTTCAGGAAGGGAAGAATTTCTTCTCCGGAATTCCCAGTCAGCTCCATTGCCTTGTACTAACAGTCTGACCATAATCTTATCTATGCTTCCCCTCACATCTGTAGTGGTTGGGTATATGTGAAGGTTGAGCTTGTCATGGCTAGCAATTACTTATAAAAAGTAGAGTTCCCTGAGCTGCTGCTTTGCCTGTTCAAAAGCACATTTTACACAACCCGATCATTGGGTGACGTAATCTCACTTCATTTTGAATCCACAAAATATTGTTTTACAGAATGATTTACAAAACCTTGACTCACTTGTATGTTTTGGTTTTTGGTTTTTTGTTTGTTTGTTTGTGGTTTTTTTCTTTTGTGGAAGCTGTATTTCAATCAGAACACTCCAGTATAATGTCTATGTCATATTAATTAAATATATGGTCAAATACTTTCTTTTATTGCTAACTATTTTGTGGCTTTTACAAACATGTAGGCATTTTAAAATACACTGATGCCTAAAAACTACTATATGATCACACAACGATAATGTTATACTAAATATAGTTAATTGACTTGTTATGTGTGTAATTCAGTTGCAAATGCTAGCACTCAGTTCTGATGTTTATTACCAGGATTAATGAAGGCAATGTTTATTTAAAGAACATCTAATGTGGTTCTTTTGTGTTCCTTCAGTAGTGAAAGTAGTCCTGAAAATATTATTGGCCTGAACTTTCTTGATCATATTTTCAAGACTAAGCAGAAACAAAGAAGGGAATTAGGCATGGTAGAGAAAAAGAGGAGAAAGGAATACTTTATTTTTCTTCTGTTGAGTACATACATTTAATGGTTGCCTGAAAACCTTGTGTAGCTTGATGTTTGTGCTCTGTGCTGGTTTTGACTGAGGTAGAGTTAATTTTCCTCTCAGTGGCTGGTATGTGTTATGGTTTGGATCTGTGCAGGACATGGGATTAATAATGTAAAGATGTTTTTATTATTGCTTAGCAGTTCTTAGCCAGAAACAAAGCCTTTTCTGCTTTTTGTACTGCCATGCTGACAACACAGCTGATCTATCCTAAGGGATACTCTAGACCACATGACATCATGCTTAATATATAAAGCATATATAAAGTGGAGGAAAGAAGTAGGAGCAAAGTTTGGAGTGATGCTGTTTGTCTTCCCAAGTAACCATTATGTGCCATGGAGCCCTGCTCTCCTGGAGATGGATGCACATCTGCCCTCGAGAAGAAATAAATTAATTCCTTGTTTTGCTTTGCTTGTGTGTATGGCTTTTGCCTTCCCTAATAAACCGTGGTTATCTAAACCCACGAGTTTTTTAGCTTTTACCCTTACAGTTTTCTCCCTGATCCTGCTGAAGGGGGAGTTGAGCAAAAGGCTGCGTGGGGCTTGGTTGCTGGCTGGGGTTAAACCACAACATGCTCGTATGACAAAACCATTTTAGTCAACATACGAACAAGGTTGATAATTTTAATGGTGCATGGAAATACTTGAGCATAGACAGCATTGTTTGAAACAGTAAACACTGTGTAAAGACATGGGTAGATCCTGCTAGTAGGAGACAAAGTGGCTAATGTTTGAGTAATGGGTTTTTTTTCGCAGTGACATATATCCTTTAAAAATATAGTTTTAAACACTTAAAATCAGTGATTTTTTTACTGTTTCTTTTTATTGCGAAGTGTTAAAAAATTCAAAATAGACTAGAAGTTTCAAACTGGCTGTTAAGTGTTATTGCCTGCAAAAACAGGTTCTCTTAAACAGAGTAAAGATTGACTTTAGATGTAAAACAACAGAATGGGAGTGAGAGAACTGGTCTACAAACTCCCTGTGAAACTTTTGACATAGTTAATCATTTCTTGATTGTTCTTGGCTCCTAGAGGTGTTCTTGTGCTATCCATAAATATCTGAATAATGGCTATAGGGCCATCAAGAAAAAATAAACACATAGGAAACCTATGGACAAAGGAGAGAAGAGACTTCAGCTCTGACATTACAAAATACACAGTTTTGTGACTTTAAAAGCAAAATTTTTTGAACAAATGCTATGTGCAGGGAAAAAAGTTCAGAAATCAGCAGAGGTGAAGTGAAACAGTCAGTAAGTAGGTCCACCTTAACTCTCAACTTCAGTGGCTAACAGAAGTATTATATAACCTTATTTTCTATGTAAAGAAATAAAGATTGCATGGAGAAGCTGAGTTTGTTTTCCTAGCATTTAGACCTTTCACTCGTGTGAAAAATGAAGATCTGAGAGGAATTAAAAGACTTCATATCAGCAGGAGTGAAAGCAAGCTGATTAAACATATTTACGTTCTTGGTAATCTTTAAAAAAAATTATGGGAATAATAGCTGCCTATTTTCTTAGTGCCAATGAAGACTACAAAGGATAAGACAACAAGGAATAAGATTATTTCAAAGTCTCTTTGGATTGGCAGGTTTAGTTCATTGGACTGCCTCATATTATATCATATACTTCATTTTTATTTTTTGAAATACAAACTACTTATTTAACCCTGGATTTTGAGGTGCTAGGGGGCAGGTTTTAAAAAGCAGCTTAAGAGAAACTTATGAGTCAGATTCATAAGAGGCCAAAGGGAGATTTTAGCTGCAAAATTTCACATTTAACTCAAATCACCCTTCTCAGAGGTTTATAACTCAGTTGTAGTCCATGTAGATTTAGTTAGTACCTTATTAGACAGAATTAGACAGGGTTTTACAGCAACAGGATTTTAGTACCCTCAGTAAATATATATACTTTATTTCTATCTACAGGAAAAGAGAGTGACCATATTTTATATAACAGTTAATGATCAAATCTTTCCTCTGAGAAGAGGAGATCTGAGTTCTGAGCCTTATTTATTTGTAATAGGGTCAAATATCTGGTGGGAGAACATTTTTTTCCTTTTTCTTAGTGATTCAACAACTTTGTTGAAATCAAACTGAAATCAAAATTCTTCATTCCTCCTACGAGGTTACTATTGTAATTAACTTCTAGGTTGGTTCCATGTTCCACTTTATACTCTGTTTTCTTACATTTCATAGGGTTTTGCATTCTTTTTTGCACAATGACCCAGAGATTAGGAAGGATGCAGAGTTTCCTCCCACATCTCTCTAGTCTAGGTTTTGCACGGGTAATTCTATAGAAATGTGAGGAAACTCTATAGAAATGTGAGAGATACAAGTTTGAACTCTCTTATTACAAAGTAGGAAAGGTATAGCAGCTAGGCTAATATATGAAAGAGGGCAGCTATCAACAGCTTGTGTGTTTTGTTTTGTGTTTTGTTGTTGTTGTTAGTTAAACATTTAGCGAATTATTCTTGAGTACCTAAAAAGAAGTGGGAGAGAGTTTAGAGTGGACTGAAGTTCCTTTTGAGGAACCTCACTGCTCACTTGAGATGCTTTCCAAAGCATGTAGGCTCTGAAAATACTAAATATCCCTGAACATTAACATGGTAATGAGATGTTCTGTCTACTTTGACTCAGAGGTTCAATTGTAAAGTGTATAGAAATGCCTGTGGTAGTTTTGGTTTAGCTTTCTCACTCAAGTCCTACCGAGAACAAAGTGATGTCAACACGGACTTTAGTAAAAGCTGAATAAATATGATTGTGATTCTGGAAAGAAATTTTTGAGACACTTGTTGATTTAGTAGAAGTAGGAAGACCAAATCCCAGAATACTGGAAAAAGACTATTTTCTAGTAAGGGAAAAGTTAAAAGGGGATGAGGATAGACTTCAGAACAGAAGTATTTAAATGTGGTGAATGTTTGGAGAAAGGGAAAGAAAAGGGATGAGTTGGAAAGAACCATACTGGAATTATCTGTTGGGAGGATGAAAGAAATTGTGAGACAGAATGATAATGTAGTCACCAGTTGGCAGGTGGAGGTTGGATGTGTCCTCCTAAATAGTATAACCACCAACAGAGCTATTGAACAGCAGTGGGTAAAACAAGAGAAGCATTTGTATAGCCAGTCAGTTATGGGAGGTGATAAATATGCAAAGACATTATAACAATTGGATCCAATATCATGGAGAACCTGTAATTAGGTGAATCACACTTTGTTAAATACACACAAAAAATGCAGGGAATAAATTAAAAAAATTAGACCATTATGGAACAAACTGACTAAGCACAGAGAATTAATTAAGAATGAATTCATTATGCAGAGGATTAATCACAAAGCAAGCTAGTGGGAGAGGGCAACTGAGGAGGTGGAGATGAGGCAATGAGTAGCCAACAAAGAAGCCAAAAGTACCAGGTGTTGTTGAGTGAGTTAAGTGGCCAAGCTTTAATCAAACAGGCTCCAATGGTGCCTCCTGCTGAATCCTCATCTGTGCTGGGAACATTGTGCTGCTTTGTGAAGTGTGAGGAGAAAGAGAGAAGGTGATGGCTGGTTTTGGCCATGTGAAAAGAAGGGGGTGTTGATTTGTATGGAGCTGCAAACTGATACTATAATTAAAGGCTTTACTGGTCTGTTTCATTCTGATTATACCAGAGAAGCAAATGAGAGACTGTGGAAAGGCTTTTCTCCATTTAGCTGATCTCCCTTAACTAATGTTGTTTGAGTCCTGGCTGTGCTTTTAATAATTCTCTCCAAATTTGTACATACACCACAAAATGCTTTCTCAAGACCCTTGCTTACCCACAGGTATTCTTATTTTCTTCTTCTATCAGCTGTTCACATGATTTTAGGTCTGATACAAAGTCCACAAAATTTTGAAGGACTTTTATCTAGACCCTCCTGTGACCTGTTTGCGTTCAACCTCCATTTTCTGCCCAGAGATAAGGGAGTTTCTTTTTTGGCTCAGATGATAAGGACTTCTTATGTACAAGAATTCATAAGCTTTTCCTTAAATGTGGTGCCTGTATAAATTCTCTGGCTTGTATAGCCACTGAGTATCTTACTCATTAGTACCCACATGGTTGTTTGAAGATGAGACTTGAAGTACTTCCTAGGCAACTATGGATTTAAAATACCCCCAAAAAACATGGAGCCTAACTGTGTTATTATACTTTCCTAAATTAATTAATGGTGCAGTTGCTACTATGCCACCACTTATTTTATATTTTAGAAGGAAAAAAAAACTCACAGAATATGCTAGGTTGGAAGGGATCCACAAGGATCATTGAGTCAAACTCCTGGACCTGCATAGGACAGTAGTTTAGTATCCCAAAATATAGATTAATGAGTTATATTAATCTGTAAAATTAGATTAGGTTTTGGATGGATACTTTATTCTGTCATGGGATAGCATTTGTGATTTAATGCTGCTAAAAAGTCACAAAACATAAAATTCGATTTTTTCCCATTGTTGCTACAGTTAATTCATATCAGACTTTGTCTTCCCTTGATTTCATGCTACAGACATTATATAACAAGATAATTGCATTAAATTGAGTTTGTTTAAAGTTTTATTATATGAGGAAAGTAATTGTGATAATTGTTATGATTACACAAAGCACAAGTAAGGATTATGAAATTTCCTTGTAGTCTTTTTCCAGTCTCTCCTGTCTCCTTAATTCATCTTTACCACAGAAAGCTGGAGATTCCTTAGTCTTTGCTTTGCTGGTTCAGTGAAATGAACACGAACTACCATCCCAAAGAAAAGCACGAGGTGACAGGAAAACTGGATTCTGTGTTTTTCTCCAGTACAGGTGGATGCAAAAGGAAAGGGCTGCACCACTAGTGATGTGAGGGAGGGAAGACAGGCCCAGTAATAGTTATTGCTTCACCTATCCTTAGCCTTTGTTTTGGTAGCTGCTGTAGCAGTCATTTTGGTTCTGATATAAGCAAAATAGGCGTGGCTATTGGAGGTGGTGGAAAAGGGGAGCAGAATAGCTGCTTAGGCAAATGATTACCTTGTTTTACTGCTCTGAGTTCTATGTGCCTATGTTTTAGTCCTGAATGTCTTCTGAATGGTGATGGCAAATATTTTTAATGACTTTTTTTTTAATTGATTTGTTTTTTTTTAAAAAAAGTTTTAAATAGCTGTTCTGTGAAATATTTGAAAATCAGATAAAGTCTGCCTCATCTTTGTGGGTTTTTAACTTCTTTTACTTAAAGATGTATACCAAAAAGATACCTTAAAAATATGCAATTTTCTTTCATAAGCTACTAAATACTTATTTTATAAATACCTTTATTATTAAAGTAAGATTTCTAACAAGTCAATTTACAATAAGAGGAAACAGATTTTCTTAGACTGCTGATTAAAGTGGGCAAACCCATTAAGGGACTGTGTGCTAGAAAGCTTTTTGCCTTTTGTTATGGCTGGATATTGCTCCTATTTTTGTAACAAATCATTGCTATGGGGTCAATGACAATTCACAGATCTTAATTTCTTCCACAAATAAGAAACAAGAGCTCCTGCCAGAGGTTTTGGAAGAACAACAGTTTTATTTAGAATGCTATATAGTATACATATATTTTGTCCAGGAAATCTTTGAATACTCATAAATAGCTTATTACTCACCTTGTTGCTTTGATACTGGTTCTGCTTTATTATTGGCCTCTTCTTTCTGTGGTTCATTTGTTGTTTTATTTTCATCCTTAAAAAAATAAACAGGATTAGAAACTTTAGATGCTTGTTATTGAGAACGATAAGGGTGCTTTGATGACCACAACATTTTTGTAGGAATTTGATTAACCAAGTTGACACACATGGACCTTTGTTCCTGGGTGTTCTGTCTGTGTTTCCAGATTGATTCACAAAAGGATGCTGAAATCAAAAACTGCTATCTTCCCATCCTCTGTGCAAACTCAGTTGCTTAGCCTGGAGTTCTGCTGCTGCCTGTTCGCAGAGCTGACTTGCCTCTCTGAGTTAGTCACACTTCTGCCTAAACCTTCAGTTGGGCAAATACACCTGGTATGTTTTGATGTAACTTACCACAATTGACAGATCCCAATCTTAAAAAATACTGAGATGGTATTAACTTTCACTGCAAAAAAATTACTTCCTTCCACTTTACTGACTTCGATCCATCAATCAAATCCTTTTGTGCCTGTACCTTGGTTTATCTTGGCTTTGACAGGGTGGGAAGTAATAGGTGTTCACAGTACTGTGTAACAGCATAGTATTAATCAAGGCCATGAACATTTGTTATCCCAGATAGAATAAATTTTCCTGGTATCATGCTGATTAATAGAGAAAGATAATATCAACATATGGAAAAATTGTTTGACTTTAGGAGCTTTCAGGTCTTCATGTGCTTTTTTCCCCCCCCTTTCCTAACTCAGTGAGCTTCTCTTTGTGTTTTGGGGCTTAAATTGAGGTTTTTCTTTTTCTATGAAAATAATTGTGTTTTCCTATCTGTTTTATTCAGAGAATCAGGAACTGAAGTTCTAATATGTATCTACAGAATCAATACATAAAAAATTAAAATCCTAATAAATCTTCTCTGTGCATACTAGAGTTACTTGTAAGATGTTTTATTGTATATGTTCTTTTCTTTGTTTCAGGGCTCCCTCCTAATAGCATAAGTAAATTAATCAGTGCATTAATTAGTACATTAATCATTTGCCAGGTACTACGTACATTTCTTCTTTTCTCTTTAGATGGTGTTGCCTTGCAGGCAGAAAATATCTTGATCCTTGATCCACTCATCTGCCTCCATCTTAACAGTATTTTGAATAGTGTAGGCTGATGAGATATGATCTGAATGTTGTGCTGATGTATGAAATTATTCTCACCAGATGAGTAATTCATGTCTCCAGCGAGATCTTTTCCTAGAGCACTTTGCCAAGTGAGATATTAGCCTGCACAGGAGTCACCTGTTGAGAATCAGGATTTTTCTTCTTTCAAGAGAGCATTTTATTGACACAAGAAAACTGTACTGTAAAAAGAAGCATGTCTGTAAAAAGAACAATGTCTGTAGATCTGCAACATATGAAGGTTATTGAACACAGGCATTTTTGCCATTTTATGTGGATGGCAGTGCGGATATGTCTGTTCATCTTATTTATAACAATGATAAATCAAATCTGAGTTGTAATTGGGTTGGATTAAACTACACCTCTTCTTGAGGTTGTACAAACCTATGAAAGTCAGAAAACATCAGTTCTAGGGAGTGATTCAGTCTTACAAATGTTTATGTTTCCATCAGTTTTACTTAACACTGTAAAATTTATGGAACTCTTGTACACGTAAATCAAGGCTCCTGGACGTTATGTCTGAGTCTTAGTATATGCTCAACTGTTAAGAACTTGTTTAAAGAAACTGCTTAATTGAAATTAAATTTATAATGAAGGAGTTTCAATTGTTTCAATAAAAATGAATTCAGATCAGGCTGATACTAAAGAACCGATTTCACTCTCCTAATTGTTTGGTGGAACCCTAAATTGTTGCCATTTTACCTTGTAAAATTTTTATTATGTCAGGCTGGAAAAAATCAGAACACTCTCTAGGACATTATTGAGAAAAGATAAAAATTCAAAGGCAACAAGAGAAAGAGTGTCTATCCTTTTGTTTAAGTTTAAAATATTCAATTAAATAAATTGAAAAGAATGAATTAACTTCTGTAGTAGAAACATTAAATAAAAATATAGAGCATAGACTAATATGACCCTGTATTTTTCAAAGAGGAGTTGAATTAATAAAACCAAGCTGAAAAAAAATACTTCTTCAAAAAGCTAGTAAATTACTTTGCCTTTCCAAAAGTTATCAGGAAGTAGGCTGATATATACTTTTCTGTCATAGCAATATTCAGAAAGGACACACTGACATTTCCTGCCAGAAGGAAATAGGATGCAGAGGAGTACATCAGCATATGAAAAGCAACAATATCAGTATTTCTAATTCTCCATTTGCAATGTTGATCAAGACCTCTCATAAACTTGTGCTATTTCAAGTTAACCTTATTAGTAAAGCAACTTGCAAATAGAGAAAATCTGTATTTTCTTCATAAAGAAGAGATGGGAGGGAGAAGAATAAAGGCAGTATATTTGAAATTCTTTTGGCATTTATTTACATAAATATTTTCTAAACAAAAGGCAGAATTAATGGGTCTATAATAGAAAACAAAAACTATACCTGGCCTGCTGATGCCTTAGATGGTGGAGGGGCATCTTCATTCTTGCCATCTGTTACTGCAGGTGCTAATTTTGGTCTAGAAAAAACTGATCTTAGTTTTCTAAACATCTTGCCTCTTCAAGGTTTCTCCCCTGTAGCCTTTAACAACTCTTTTAACATGAACAGGTTTATAGCACACATTTTTTTTGCCATCAGTAATCAAGCCAATTAGTCACTTAATCAGATTTAGGTCTGATTAGTGCCTCAAAGAAATTCCTTGCACGGTCTGTTTCAGTGACATTTTGTCATCATTAATACTTTCTTTTTTATGTTGTAGACTAAGTTATTTCTAGTCTTGACAGTTACACTGTATACGGCTTAACTTTTCATGAAAAAATTCAGAGGAGAACCACTTTCTGTTTAGAGTAAACCAGTGTCTAATCTTTTATGTATTGGATATTAAGCATTTATTTTATATTTAGAAATGAGATTTTAAGTCCTTAGGATACCTGCAGTTTAACCAGGAAATTAAAATGGTTAATTCATAAATAATCAATAGTACAATACATGAAATCTCAAAAGGTTTAATTTCTTTGCAGTCCTGAACTTATTTTCAGTATTTTTTTTTTTTGAGTGAATGACAATAAGAAGTCCTCTGTTGGGGTTTCTTTTAGCAACTTTATACCTTGTTTTATTTCATTCTTCCTATTAAAACATGGAAAAAAAATTGCCTTGGATTTTCTAGTGTACTTGCAGGCCATACAACTTTATTCAGAGTCTTAGCTACAGTTTTGATGGCAATAAGTGTTAGGTGAATATCCTATGAATTAGTAGAACAAATTTTTATAGAGTTTATAACTGACACATGATTTTGAGATTCTACAGGCTTTGGGTCATCTTATGTAAGTGTCTATAAAATCAAGCATGGTTTAGTTTATAGGTAACATTCAATTTCAAGCACCTCAAGTGCCATGTTGATTAAGTTCCTGTTAACAATGATCTTTACAACTTAATTGTCTCCTTTTGTCCTTAATTTCACTTTATTTATTACAAATCTGTGCCTTCACTTTGAGCTCTGAATTTGAGCTAACAGCTTACAGTCAATTTATGTTGATTATCAAAGCATCAAGAAATACCGAAACCTATTCCTTTGAGTTATTCCTTTCATTACATATTTTACAACTACATTGAACTATTGAAAATGTGCCTCCTTGGGGCTTCTAGGCTTCTACTGTCTGGCAAGAATGGTTTCTAATCCATATTCTACTGTAGTAGTAACTGTAAGAATGAAACAACAATTTCATTAGTTTGCAAGCCTTTTCCCTCCATTGACACTTATGAAGCAGACTTTATAATTGTTGGCCAGACTTCAATTTTGTAACTGGGAACAGCGAGAGACAGCTGAACCCTGTCAGGGAACCTCCCCATGCGTGACTTCATAGTTGTTAGACGTAGCAAGAGTTTGGAACCTTCCCTTTTCATTAATCTCTATGATCTGGTTTAGTTCAAAAGCAATGCAGTTCTTGCTAATCTTTCACTCTGATTTTAAAATTAGTGTTTGAATAACTGAATTATAAATTAATATCTAAAGTATTTAAATTTAGACCTTATTTATGCAGGTCTAGATGATAAGTAACTTCTTTAGGATGTGAATTTGAACATCATCTCTTAACAGAAAAATCTTATAAAAAATCTTGGAAAATAAGTTATTTTTTCTATGTGAAATTTTAGGGGATTGACTTGACTAATTCAAGAAAATTATAAAAATTATAAAAAATTATTAAAAAATTTATAAAAAGTATATTTTTCATTCTAAAAGTAGTTTTGTTCCTTTTTTATTAAAAATGGTAAAGCTCTGTATAAAACATAATATGATGAAAATATATAGCATATATTAAAGGAAAATATGTATCTTAGCAAAGAATTTCTACAAAATTATGCACATTCATCTTTTAAAAAATAACAAATAACATGTTTTAAATATTTTATTTTTTAATGTATTCTTTTTGCCTGTCTCAAGTTATAATTAATAAGCATGAAAAAGGAAAGTAGCAGACATTAAAAGCAAAGTTCATTCGAGAGTATGTTAATAACTATTGGCATCCACAGTAAATTAATGTTATATTTGTTTAATTTGTGACTAATTAAATAAATGTTTGAAACTCCTTCATATGATCTGATTTTGTAAATAATAAGCAGACCACAACAAAACTAGTATTCTGATACCAGTGGAGGTAAAGGTTCATCTCCTACCCTGGTAAAATGATTAATCTTCTTCAATGTTTCATTTTTCTTCTATGTTCTATGGCTATGGAGGTATTTTTACCACACTTTGAACATGCTAAAAGCACTTCAGTAAATTGAATAACATGATGCACTGTTAAGTAAGAAGATTAAGAGTGCAGCAGCAAAGAAGATAGGATAGCCTGTGTCCAGTGAGCTTCTTAACTGCAGTGGCTTTGGTCAGTGTTTACCAGAAGCTGTATTTGTGGTAAACCCTAAAGGGTACAGGGATTTCAAGCCTATCTCATACATTCCTTCACTACAGTTGCAGTGTATCCTATACTTATTAATGATGCATCTCCTTTCCCATTTTTTTTCTTCAAGGAAATATAGCTCCTCCATTAAAATATTCGATATATGCATCAGCTTTCCAAACTTTTGATAACATTTCTCTTTGTGAGATTTTATTTTAATCTTAAAAAGTGCAGTACTTAAATCATAAGAACATACAAAAGGAACTGTAGAGTTTTTTTTTTGTTTTGTTTTTGTTTTTGTTTTTTTTCTTTTTTTTCTGAATAATTAATCTAGTTGCTAATGAGAAGATTCCTTTCTTCAGGGCTGTTCTTTGGGATGGTTTGCTTTGTGTTGATCTTTTTTGACTGGTACTAGTTATAAAATACTTGAAAACCCTGTGAGAACAGATATAACTATCAGTGTAGTTAACAGGCATAGAGTGAACTCCAATGACTGCTTTTCATTCCTCAGCAGGCAGAGTCAGTTGCTTCATATGTTTGAATTTACATATCAGCAGATATAATTTGAAATTTTTATTTTTTTATTAAATCATGTGTAACATGGTTAAAAAGATCAAGACCTGAGTTTCACTTCTGTGCAGATATTCCAATTATGCACAACGTGGTGTGCAGATGTTTTTCATAGGTATCTTTCTTCAGTTTATCTTCATGATTCAAGGATCTTCACAGCTACAAGCTGTCAGCCTGTCAGCCTGTCAGCCTGACCTCGGTGCCTGGCAGAGTTATGGAGCAGATCATCCTGTGTGCAATCACACAGCAGCTACAGGATGGACAAGGGATCAGACCCAGCCAACATGGGTTTAGGAGGGGCAGATCCTGTTTGACCAACCTGATCTTCTTTTACGATCAGGTGACCCACCTGGTGGATGAGGGAAAGGCTGTGGATGTGGTTTATCTGGACTTCGGCAAAGCCTTTGACACTGTCTCCCATAATATACTCCTGGAAAAGCTGGCAGCCCATGGCTTGGACAGGGGCACTCTGTGCTGGGTCAGGAACTGGCTGGAGGGCCCAGAGAGTGCTGGTGAACGGGGCTGCATCCAGCTGGCAGCCGGTCACCAGTGGTGTTCCCCAGGGATCAGTGCTGGGCCTAGTCCTGTTTAACATCTTTATCGATGATTTAGATGAGGGGATTGAGTCCATCATCAGCAAATTTGCAGATGACACCAAGTTGGGAGGGAGTGTCGACCTGCCGGAAGGCAGGTGGGCTCTGCGGAGGGATCTGGATAGACTGGAGAGATGGGCTGACTCCAATGGGATGAAGTTCAACAAGGCCAAGTGCCGGGTCCTGCACTTTGGCCACAACAACCCCCTGCAGCGCTACAAGCTGGGCACAGAGTGGCTGGAGAGCAGCCAGGCAGAAAGGGACCTGGGGGTGCTGATTGACAGGAGGCTGAACATGAGCCAGCAGTGTGCCCAGGTGGCCAAGAAGGCCAATGGCATCCTGGCCTGCATCAAGAACAGTGTGGCCAGCAGGAGCAGGGAAGTGATCCTTCCCCTGTACTCTGCGTTGGTGAGGCCACACCTTGAGTATTGTGTTC
>NW_020956921.1:64907-67659 GCF_003031625.1 Empidonax traillii
TCCATCTACGTCCTGAGGACCTCGCTGCCACCGTCCAAGCGTGCTTGGCCCCGGCAGATGAACCTCAGGATTAAAGGGTGGGCTCAGTTCCGCGCACACTGTGTCTCACCTAAAAAATCCAATGCGCAGGCTGGAAGGTGGAAAGACCTTCCCCGGTTCTTCGTTCGCGAAGAGACTGGCCATTATTATAACTAGTATTCAGTCAGGTATCTTTAGAAATTACAAAGATGATACTTCACTATTTCAATATATCTAATTTTACACTGACTCACAATGCTTTTCTTAGGTTGCAATTTATACACTGGCACAAATTCTCTGCATCCTAAGTTTGAGGCATTAATAGGTCTTATGGTCTGAAGGAATTTGAAAATACACAATTATTTTGATTGCTTTGGCCTTCAAGAAATGCAAATTCTAATTTTTCCTGTAAAATTCAGTTTTATTTGTCAAATGCAATCAATAGGATTTGTTCAGTTTACAAAAAAAAAAAAAAAAAAAGAGTTTAAAATACTTCTGTGGCAATAGGCTAAAAAGAGACAGAATGATATTTCCTGTTCCTTTTCACATTCTTCTATATAAAGTTGCTTGGTTAAGCTAAGAGCCATATCGTAAAGACTCATTTTCTAGAACCTTCACCAGATCCTGTCTAGGTTTGAGTATGATCATAGAATCTTGTCATAACAGGACAAGTGGTTGGGGGTGGTGACAAAATTGACGGTCAGCCTGCCAAAATTATCATGGCTGATGTCATTTCTTGCTACTGAGCTCTTTTGGTGAAAGTGACATGTGAATCAAAGGAATGGGACATAAGACAGAAGAAAAATTTAAGTCTCTTTAATTATGCCACTCGCCTGCAGACGAAATAAAAGATGGGGAAAGGTTCTTATCTGCAAGTAGAAGGCACATTTACCTTGACATTTCCGTCTTTTTTAAATTTTTTGGTTTTTGTTTTTTTGGCATCTTATTATTTTCCCCTCCAAACAAATAAGGCACCACTAGTAGATATTTGTGCCTGTATTTCTTATATGTTTTCATGGGCAGAATTTATTTAGTAGCAGCATTTTTACTACCTAAAATGTGATTCATCACATGAGAAAGCTTTACCTGCTAAGGTAGTGCTCAAAAGTATCTTTCTTCCACTTAAAGCATCATCCAAAATGAATTTCTGGACCTAGGGCCCAAAAGGATTGGAACCTGTATTTCAGTGAGGAACTACATGGACTGGTTGTGCACCAAATTTAAAAACTTTTACTGGAAATCACTGGACAAGTTGTTTTTTCTGCCTGAAGGCTATTTTCATCAAGAGGTTGAAAAGTAAGTCACTTTGGTAAAATTATTTTCCCTCAAATGCTAGTAGGAGCAGTAAGATCTTTGAACCATGCAAGCACACACTGAAATAGTAGGCTACCAAAAAGCTTGGTAGAATACCAAGACTCCCCAAAAAGATGTGGTTCTGCTGCTTTGTGTTCTAGCCTTATCCATAAAAACATCTTGCTGTTAAAAATTTTGAATATTTTTTTCATGAAAGATAGTGTGATATTGGTTTCAGAACCACTGCTTTACATATATTTTTATACTCAGAAGCAGAACGCAAGTTATTGTCCAGTCACTACATTTATGTGATTTCACATATAACTAGCTGGTTATCATTGACTTATTTAACCACTTATCATTGCTTCACATATGTAGAATACCTATTGAGAGCAAAGATAGTATCATTTATCTTTCCTGAGTGGTAGAAAGAAACTTCACTCCCTTAAGTAAATCTGTAAGAAAACAAGGGAGTTTCTTTCGTACAAGTGAGCACATCAGGAAAAGGAAATTTTGATGTACCTGAAAAGAAAAGATATTCTTGAACCATTACTGAATCTCAAATTTTGATAAGGTTTAAGATTAAATCCTTGCATTTTGGAACTCAAAACTATCTAAAGTGAAAAGGAGACCCCATAAAAAGGACTTTATTATTTAAAAAAAGACTCAACAAAAGAAAAGCAAACAAAACCCCATACAAACAAACGAACAAAAGCCCCCCAACAATTAAATATGTATCTCTTGTTCAGAATATTTCCAAAATATAGTCTCATTCTTGGTGCCTGCTTCCTGATCAATGTCCGCTAACCATTCCTCAATTACATTCTCCTATAGGAGTAAGGTGGTGAATGGAGAGGGAAGAGAGAAAGACATATTTTCTTACACTGAAAAGTGTCTGCAGGTGATCAGGATAAATTTGGAATTTCAAGTTCAGTATTTGTGGGCTTTTGAAGATTCCCTTTTTAATAAAAATGAGAAGTTTAAGAAACAGAAACAAATGTGATAACTTAAATGATGCAGTCCCCCAAATTTTTTTTTTCTTAGGATTACTTTATCTCTCAATTACTTTAGTTATAAAAGCTTGACATACTTTCTTGAAGAGGACTTGGAAAATGATGACATGGCTTAATTTATATCAAAAAAAAGGACCGAGAGGTGTGAAGTGCAAGAGATGCAAGGCCCAACCTGTGTGGAGGAAAAGTATCTGTGGCCACTGTGCTCCTATACTCTCGAAAACAAATAATCATTGTAGGTAGGGAAGGCAGAGAGGGTTATTTGTTTAGGGTATTTCATGCCAGTAATGTTAATACTTTTATATATTAACACTTCTATCTGAGGGAAATAGAAATAGAAATTTGGTTATGAATTACATCTCCCTTGGAAAGCTGAAATTCATTGTGCTGTCAAAAGAAGGAAAGTTTTCTGAAGGATGTAATGTATT
>NW_020956922.1:0-1791 GCF_003031625.1 Empidonax traillii
TCTTCTTCTTTTTTTTTTTTTTTTTCCCTCCCCCAATCATTTTGCTGAGTCTGTGTGAAAATGCCCCAGAAAGCAGTAAAACTTGTCAAGGCACTCCCAGCGCTGGCTCACATGGAACAGCATCTCCGAAGGCAAGGACCCTTCTTGAAACACTGGCCCCAAAGAGCCTCAGGGTCCTGCCACCTCTGCAGGTGTCCCCTCAGGCTCAGGGGATGGTTGGACTTGAAGGATGATCTTGGAGGTCTCTTCCAACCTTGATGGTTCCATGATTCCATGATTCCACGGCATTTATGTCCCCTCTGTTCCCAGGTGGCCCCCCCCTCCATCCCAGTCCCTCAGCGAGAGGCAGAGTTTGGAGCAACGTGGGTTTTCTGGATCCTCATCCTCATTTTTGGAGGGAAGGAACAATTTTGCACAGAGTCAGGCTCTTGGGACAGGGGGGACAGCTGAGGGCACCTAAGGAGGGGACCAGATCCTGTCTCAGCACCCCAAATGCCACAGCCCAGAGTGTAGAGAGAGCAGGGATCCCCTGCCCAACCTGGCCCCCGTCTCCTGAGTGAGGTCCCTTTGGATTAATGTTCTCTTGAAGCCAATCTGAATTAATTGGATATTGTGACCAAGAGCCACGGCCCTTTGGGCTTCTCCAGTGTGCAGTGTGGGGTTGGAGCCTCAGCCCTGAGGGCCTTTCCTCCCCATCTTTGTCCTGCTCTCTTGTTGAAGCCCAAAGTGATGCTAAAGGGCCGTCAGAGCTGATGGGAGGAGGCAGCAGTGGGGCAGCACTTGGAGCAGGGCTGAGCCAAAACCCCCACCCCAGGCTTTAATCACAACCTGCCTTTTCCCTTACCCTGATCAAATCACTCATCCCTTGGTTTCCCCAAAAAAAAGCAAAGTAATGGTACAAAGAGGGCACAGTGAGACAGAAATAACTTGGTTTTCTGGTGAGATATTTGGGGAGGGGACAAGGACAAGGTGGCCCCATCCAGCCTGGGCTGCCCCAGCTCCTCCCTGTGCATTTTCAGTGCTCTGCTCCCCCCCAAATCCACCCTAAGCCTGGCCACCAGGCAGGGAAGCATCTTCCATCAGGCCAAATCACATCAGCACTGGGCTCTCAGCGATGGGATCCAGGCAATTCCCCCCCTCCCCTGATTAATAACAAGGCAGGCCCGCGGAGCGAGGTGGGGGGGGACCTGCTTAATTGACTCGGTGCTTTTGATACAGCAGCTTAATGACTGTGTTCAAATTAGCCAGAATCACCTCTTTCATCCTGGGGAATTGAAATGAGAGGTGGATTTCTCCAGCACACCCTCCCTCCTCCCTCCCCCCTCCCCGACCTCTTAAAAAACACGTCTCCAAATAAACCAACCGCATTTTTCACGCTTGGATTTGTCATTCTTTTGTTAAGCAGGTAAGTTGATATTGTTTAAAACAGCAACGAAATTCTTTCACAGCCCTGTAAATCTCCTGGTTTTAAACTGCAGATCCAGGGCTGAGGAACCTCAAAGGGGAAAGCCCGAGGTGCTTGTGCCTGCAATGAAACTATAAATCCACATCCCGGAGCAATCAAGCAGCAGGAGGCACCAGGAACCTCCAGGAGCAGAAGAACTGGGCTGCAGCACAGGATGGGAGTTGGGAGTGGAACCCAAAAGCTGGAAGAGCTTCACGTTTCTCCTGACGACACCCTGCCCGAATGGAGCTGATCCAGAGGAGAACATCTCATAGGAGAGCCCCCCAACGTGGGGTTCGGGGCTGTGCCCTGCTCCTTCCCCCTGAGCCTTCCCTCAGTTTTCCATG
>NW_020956922.1:2834-5641 GCF_003031625.1 Empidonax traillii
GTAAGGCAGTGTGGGGGTACCTGGGGCTGCTGGCACGGGGTGGGGGAGCCCAGGCAGGGTGTCAGAGGGTACCTGTGGGTGCTGGAGCAGGGCTGGGTGAGCCCAGAGAGAGGGGCCCGGGGGGCACCCAGGGATGCTGGCACGATGCCGGGCGCCCCACGCAGGGTGGCAGGGGGGGGTACCCGATCGCGCTGACACGGGTCCGGGTGGAGGAGGAGTGGGGGGACCCTTCCCCTTTGAGCGCAGCGAAGCGGAGCCCGGAGCCCTTCCCCGCGTTTCTCCGCGCCCGTTCCCGCATCTCCCCCGGCCCCGTCCCCTCCCCCGGGGCGGGGGGCGCGGGGGGGGCGGCGGCTCCAGCGCACGGCCCGACGCGGCGGTTCGAGAGGCGCTGCCGCCGCCGCGCCGCCCCCGGGGACGTGTCGGGGCCGGGCCGGGGTCCGTCCGGAGCCGCCGCCGCCGCCGCCCCCGGGGCTGCGGCTCTGCCCGGGCTCTGCGGCTCTGCCATGGGCAGCCCCGGAGCGGCACCCGAGCGGTGAGTGCGGGGGTCCCGGGGGTGGGAGGGGAGGGGAAGGGGGGTCATGGCACACGTGGCTAACAGGGGGTCACCCACCCAGCCTTCTTCTCGCCCTCCTCCTCCTCCTGCCCCCGGAGCGGCCCCCGCGGGGGATGCCCACCCGCCAGGCCCCTCCGCAGCCCCCGCCTGTGCCCCGGGGGGGGGGGGGGGGTCGAGGGTCTCGCTGCGGCGCGGGGTTGGGGGGGCCAGTCCGCACCTGCCCCGCGCTCCCGGGGGTGCGGGACCCGCAGCCGGCCCTCCCAACCCCGCCCGGCAGAGCTGGGGCCGCCGCTCGCAGCCCCTTTCCCTGCCGGAGCTGAGCGGGTCTGAGCATCGCCAGGCGCCGGGAAGGGTTTTCCCCATCTCCTCTGGCTCCTGTTTCCCCCCACACACACCGCGGGTGCTGCAGGTCCTCCTCGCCACCCCAGGGCCCTGCCTGCCCCTTCCCTCAGCATCCCGGATTTTAGGGCTAGGCGGATTCTCCTGTCAGAAATCCCAGGGCTGGTTTCACCGCGGGTGTTACCGGGCTGTGTTTCTCGGGGAAATGGAGCAGGCAGCAAGCGCAGCATCCCTGGCTCCTATCGCCGTGCCGGAATAGCAGCCTCGCCTCTTCCCACTCCACATCCAGAGTACTTTTGTGCCAGTTCCTTAATCCACTCGCAAAGCGGATTTGAGCTAAAACCTGACAAAAGGTGCTCTAATTCCCGCGGCGTCTGCCCAGGCAGCGACTGCAGGGGAGCAGCTGCTCCTCAGGTTCGTGCCCAGCCTTACCCTGAGATGAAGGGTTTTGGGAAGGAGAAAAGAGAGCAGCCAGGAGGGGAGAACGACGAGAGGAGCAGGCAGAGGGGATGTAAAATAGCTGGAGAGCGGATCAGTGCCGGGATCCGCAGCCTGGCAGCACCCGGAGCACAAACCCCTCAGAGAGAAGAGCATTGGAGCCAGAGCGGGTGGACCCCGGGAAGTGGCTGAGGAAGACCAGCCTGGGCCTCTCAGAGCTCCCAGTTGCTGCTTAGTTTCGTGGCTGGTCTCGACTGCCAACGTGGTGCTGCTCTCACCCCGCGGGACGGAGACCGTCCTGCCTGGAGCAGAGCACCCCAAAACCCCGGTCCAGCCCCCGTGGGGAAAAGCCTCGTGCAGAGAGGAAAACTTCCTACAAACCTCTCGATCAAAAAACACCAGGAATTCAAACGGAAAAGCCCTCCAAGAGCAGAGCTGCCCAGCGGCTCCCAGAGCAGCAGCCCGATGTGACACGATTGTGCGTGTCTTTAAAGCCACTCACGGGGGCAGATTCTGTTGGTGACCTTAAAAATGCAGGTGGTGAACCCTGTGACAACCCTTTGGTAAAGGGATGGGGGGGGGGGTACCTTGGGGCTTTTGCATCCCAAAAACCTCTGCCCTTTGCTGCTGCTTCCTCACCCCTTGTGCTGCAGGATGGAGATGACGGGAGAAGGTCCTGGCACGCCGGGGACGTGGCAGGAGACGGGGGGCACGTCCTTTAAACGGGGAAAATAATTCCAGATGAGTTGGGGAGCAGCCAGTTTGGGATTGATCTGCTTTAATCTGAGCTGATGTACTTATCATTGGCAGTTCTGTGGCCGAGGTGGAGGGGAGGGAGCGGAGCTGCTGCCTCTTGCTGCTGGAGGACTGGCAGTGCCGGGCGAGTTGTGGCCAGAGCAGCTTGGAGAGGGGATTTCTGGTCCTCCCCCCCCCCCCCCCCCCAAGATTTCTCATGGATTTCAGAGGTTGCAAAAATCCCACTTGGATGTCTGGGGCCTTTCCCAAAGCCTTTGGTTTGGGAGCTGAGCTCGGGAGGAGATGCTCTCAAACATGGCCATGTCCAGCCTGTAAAGCAGCCAGAGAAGCATCCCAGTAGCAGGGAGCAAACCTGTTCCCTCCAGTGCAGGGAAGCAGGAGGAAAAGCAGCTTCAGGAAAGACTTGGCTTAAAAAAATCAGTTGATTTTGCTTCTATCCTGCCCTGTTGGGAGGAGGGAGCAGGAAGACCAGAGGAACAGGGTGGTTGTTTCATGTTTCACCCCCTCTTTGGTGCTGGTGCCTGGGATGGGCCGTGGCTGTGCCAGGGACTCGCTGTGGTGGCAGAGCCAGGGCAGATCCTGCCCCATCTCCCACTGCTGCCAGGCTCAGCCTTTCCCAGGGGATGATCCCTTGCTGAAGATAGCAGGGCCAGGGGCTTTTTTTTCCCTATTTTATAGTGTTTAGAGCTCAGGAATGTCTGCTTTTATTAGCTGTGCTAAT
>NW_020956922.1:5692-36028 GCF_003031625.1 Empidonax traillii
CCAGGGACTCGCTGTGGTGGCAGAGCCAGGGCAGATCCTGCCCCATCTCCCACTGCTGCCAGGCTCAGCCTTTCCCAGGGGATGATCCCTTGCTGAAGATAGCAGGGCCAGGGGCTTTTTTTTCCCTATTTTATAGTGTTTAGAGCTCAGGAATGTCTGCTTTTATTAGCTGTGCTAATCCTGCAGCACCAGATAACTCATCCCTCCCTCCGAGGCCCAAACCTAATCACTGCTCTTCCCTCCAGCAGCAGCACAGCCCCCAATTAAACACCACACCCAAAGCCCGCTGGCGCTGCCTGCCCATGTGCTCGGCCTTTCCAGTCTTTAAATGAATTTAAAGCCTTTAACTTCTTTTAAAAACAACGTTTCAAGCCTTTCAAAAGGACTGGCTCCCGATTCCCCGCCGGGAGCAGGTGGTCCCCCTTCTCTCGGCAGCTCGGGGGAAGCGGAGCTGCCATAAGGCAGGAGGAGTTGGGCTGCTCCACGAGCTCTGAGCAGCGTGGCTGCTGTGTTCCTGTCCCCGGGATGGATGGGAGTGAGCTGCTGCCGTAGCCCTGGAAATCCCGCTGGGAATGCGGAGCACGTGGCCGGGAGCGTTTCGCGTGGGCAGCGGCAATTCCCGCGCCGCCGGCTCCACGCTGCGCCGTGGGCAGCCCAGGTGGGATGCCTGTCACCAGCGACATCTCTCCCCAAGCCCCAAAATCCCATGTTTTGGGAGTGAAGGGAAGCAGGAGGCAAGTGAGGCCGTGGCTGAGCTTGTCCCCAGACACACGGGCTCGCCACGAGGCTGCGAAACCCCTCAACGTGCAGCCCGTGCCTCGGTTCCCCTGTCTGTACCTGGCTTAGTCTGGAGGCCTGGCTTTGTAGGTTGAGACACTGTCTCAGACAGCCCAGCTCCTCCTGCCTGTGAATGTCTGTGGCTGTAAAGCCAGGCTGGAATCGTCTCAGCAGGGTGGAAGGAGCCTCACGGATCATCTCTCTGCTCTGTGGGCAGAGGCTGCAGCAGAGAGGGGCAGAAGGGTCCTAAAGGGCTACTCTGGGAGTCCTGGGAAAGCACCAAAATGAACAAGGGAGGGCAGGAATGTTCAGAGCAGAGATCTGAGAGGAGATGGAGGAATAAAACCCATGAGAGTGCTTGGAAATGCTGCGAGAGCTGCGCTGGCCGTGGGAGGGAGAGGGACGGGGCTTCGGGCGTTATCCATGGGCTTTTCTGGGAGGCTGTTTGGGAAGGTATTGTAGGGTTTACCTTGAAGCAGGCCCTTCCACGAGGTTTGTGTCAGGGGATGTGGGACCAGGGATGTGCTGGAGCTCAGCCACTGGCAACGGCCTGTGCTGGTTTCTCCTCTGGATCCCTTTGCTTTCGCTCCTGGTGCTTTGGGGTTGTAGCTGGAACCCAGGGGTGCTCCAGGTCTGCAGGGTGAACAGGGTGTGAGGCCAGGGCTGGGAAATGGCACTTGTCAGAGTGGAGAGCCCTCCCTGGCCCCAAGCAGGGGCTGCCCTTCCCTCTTCTTCATAGAAAACAGGACAGGAGCAAATTCAGCCCAGCGTGGTCGAATAGCTGCGACTTGGGTGGGTAATTCGGGCCGACTGCGAGGAGCAGCTTCCCTGGAGATGAGTTGGAAAGCAGAGCCAGCCATGAAGGGTCTGGGCTGTGATCCCCAGGCTGTCACAGTGCCTTGGCATCCACACAGGCACCCTGGGTGCCAGGCTGGGAGCAGGGACAACCTCCATCCATCCATCTCACCGAGCAGCCACCCCAGCACGTGCCCCCCTCCTTCCCCCACCTTCTGGCTCAGCCCAGCTCTTCCCTGGCTCCCCTGCCTTCTTCCCCCCTGCCTTTTTCGTGCCACCACCACCACCTCGAGCCTGGCTGCAGTTTGCAGCCCTATCCATCATGTGGGGTTGGTTTTCTAGAGCTGTCCCAGCTCTCGCCGGCTCGGACCTCGTTCAGCTCCTGATGTGCCAACCAAAATAGCAGCAGCCACAGGCCAGGGTGGAGAGGAACAAGTGTCGCTGACAATTAAAGTGACACAGCCCAGCATCAAGGTCTCTGAGGGTTTGTGCTTTATTAAGCAACAGTGAGTTCATGGGAAAGGACTTTCACTCAGAGCACTACAAGGAAAGAGAGCCAGGCACTATATTTAGGCTCAGCCTGTGGTGGGGGGACAGGGCCAGGCACTGCTGCAGGGGAGCTGGGCATCCTCAGCTCCCTGGCCCTGCAGAGCCTGGGGAGGATTTGAGTGGGGTACAAGGACCAGCAGGTGAGTCCAGGTCAGCTTTGGGATCCCAGAATCCCACAATGGTTGGAAAGGACCTTAAAGCTCATCCCACCCCCATCCCCTGCCACGGGCAGGGACACCTTACACTAGCCCAGGTTGTTCCTTTGATCCATCCTGGCCTTGGACACTCCCAGGGATGGGGCAGCCACAGCTGGGAGTGGCTGGGAAAGCTCCTCTGAGCAGGATTTTGCCTGGAATTTGTGGGGCATCATCCTGAGGCCAGGTTAGGAGAGAGGGGGGGGGGCCACGACCCTGCCCTGTGGGGCTTTGTGGTCCCTCACGTGGTTCCCTCTCCCTAAAATGTGCTTTGGTGATGATGTGGGTTATTTAACAGATCAATGCTTTCTCTCTTTGCCTCAGGGTCTGCCTCTTCCCACCGCCCCCTCCTATTAAAAATTCATTGTTTCTCCAAGATACTGTTGCTAGAGGGAGATGGGGAGAAATAAGGGAGGTTCTTGGAAAGGAGGAGAGAAAATATTTAATGGGAAGGGAATAGAGGAAAAATTGAAACTAAATATTGTCCCTCTCCCCCTTTTTGCTGCCCTGGGTGCATTTGAGCCCCTGCCAGGTCGCAGGGACCCCGACATTCCCAGAAGGCTCAGGGAGGGTCGTGGGGGACCTGGGATGGACCTGGGGGGGTGGGGATGGTCCTGTTCCTGCCTGGGGTTGAGGAACCCACTGGCTGCAGAGCTGCCAGCGTGGGGATGTTGTGGCTGTTTCCCACAGCGGGCACAGGAGGGAAGAAGAGGAAGGAGTGGCATCTCCAGAAAAGCCTCCCCAAAACCTCACTCGCTTTTCCCACTCAATTTTGGCCGCTGTTTCAGTCCAGGTGGATGGGAGGGGTCCTTTGCTGACTGAAATAACTGAGGGGGCCTTGATGGGCCGCACGTGGTGGGACTGGCTCGTCTGGCCCTGGGGCACCAGGAGCCTGGGCTGGGACATGGAGTGGCCAGGCTGTGCTGCCCTTGGGGATGGAGCTTGGATGGCTGGAGCAGGACTCAGGCAGGCTTGGGAAGGCCCTTCCCATCTTCAGAAGGCCTCATGAGCAGGATCCTCGTGGTGGGGACACGGGTCAGTGGTGGCAGAGCTTTGCAGAGCAGAGCAGGAGAACTCACGTGGCTCTGGCTGAGCATCCGAACTCCATCGGCCACATCTCCCTGGTGTAACATCTCCCACCAGTGAGGGGGTTTGATTCCCCTCAGGGGCAGTGGGAGGTGTTGAGTTCAGTGCCCAGAGCTTTGCCCTGGCTGCTCATTCCAACCCAGCACAGCCAGAGGAGCAAACCACGAGGGCGGTTGGTGCTTCTGGCCTCTTTTTTTTCCAGGGGGTCACCCAGTGTGACCTTCCTGGTGCTTGGGACAGCTGGACACCAACCCTTCAATATTGACAGAATGAGCTATTTTGGTGCTTTCCCATTTAAATTGGAAGGAAGGTCCATCTGGTTCCCTTCGTGCTGCCAGGGGGAAAAGGCTGTTCTCGGGTCAGCTTTCCGTGGGGCATCTCCTCCCTGGAGAACCAGGGGAAGGCTGCGTGGCCAGGACCTCTGGCTGGTGCTGGGATGGAGCAGGGATCCTGTAATTAAACACTAATTAGGGATGGAAAACGAGCAGGACCCCGCCACTGCAAAGGGAAGGTGGAGTGACATAAACGAGATCGAAATTGTGACCTTTTTCAATAAGCAGGAATATTAACTCAGTGTGACTAATGGAGGGGGAAGGGGGGGAGAGGAGAATAATCCTCCCTCAGTCCTCGTGCCCCTGCCAGCCCTGCCCTGCGTGTCAGCCCAGCAGTTACCGTGGGGGTTGCACCTTTTCCATCACCAGTTCGAGGAGAATTTTCCCTCCTTGCCTTCAGGGTGGGTTTTTCTCATCAAGCGCCGGCCTGGCGGCAAAAACGATTCCCGACAAGTCCCACTGGGATTTGGCACCGCTGCCTCTTCCCCTGCCGTGCCCAGCCCTGCTCCAACATCTGGAAACCTCTGGAAAGCCAGACCTGGGTTGTTTGCTGTTGCAGTGACAAATGGGGTTGTGATCTGACAGGCTAGGTTCATCCATCAGCACACACCTCCCACCAAGGCTGCCAGGGTTGTTTTTTTTCCATGCCCTGAGGTTCCCTCTGGGTCAGGCTGTGGCTGCCCTGTGAGTTTGGGATCATCCCAGGCAGAGCCAGCGCTGTCAGGGATCGCTCCATGCTGGTCTGGGATCCTGGCCATGCTGGCTCCATCGTGCGCAGCTGCCTCCATCCCAGTGACTTCCCACCTTCCCAAGGCTCTTCAGAAACGGGTCCTTTCCTCTTTGTTTCATCTTTTAACAGCTCTGCCTTATTTCTCTCTCCATTTCTCTCCCTGGGGTCCTCTCTGGCTGTGCCCCCCCCCCCTGAAGGTGGGAGATGCCCTGTCCCTGCTGTGCTTCTGTGAGCAGGTGGAGCTGAATTTTTCCTCCTTCCCTGTTGGTTTTCCACGTTTTGCTCCTCTGGGGGCCTGTCACTGGGGGAGGATTTCAGATGAGCAGCCCCTGACACCTCCTCGGTGATAACGTGTCACTTTTATTGCTCATATTCCAGTAACTAAAGGTCAGATGGAAGCTTGGCTGGCTGGGAAGTCTGACATTAATTACATTAATGAGCAAAAGTCTCTGGCTTTACTGCTCCCTGCTCCTGGATGCCAGGGCACTGCAATGCTGGCTGGATCCTGGGCACCAGCAGGGGTGTTGAGGGACTCCTGGCATGTCCTGAGTTGGAAGGGACCCACAAGGATCATCCAGTCCAGCTCTTAGCCCTGCACAGGACCATCCCCAAGAGTCACACCCTGTCCCTCAGAGCGTTGTCCAAACGCTCCTGGAGCTCTGGCAGCCTTGGGGCCGTGCCCACTGCCCTGGGGAGCCTGGGCAGTGCCCACCACCCTCTGGGGGAAGAACCTTTCCCTGAGATCCATCCCAACCCCCCTGGCACAGCTCCAGCCCTTCCCTGGCTCCTGTCCCTGGTCCCAGGACACACTGGTGACTCATAGCTGGGACTGGAGGAGGTTCGAGCCACTTCACCCACGTGCTGGTGGGTCCCCTTTCACAGGGATTAAAGTGTATTTGCAGACAAAAACCCCGGAGGTAACCTGAAACAGAGGTTGCTAAGTGACACGGGAGCTGCCAAAAACAAACGCCAAGACCATCAGCTGAGCCCTGGATTGTTCCCGGGGCTGGGAATGACGGGCTCACCTAACAAGCCAAGCCAAGCCCAGGTGGGCTCTAAAGTGAGCTGAAATTCCAGCATTCCCAGCGCTCAGGCAGGTCTGGAAGCAAAGCCTCTCGGTGCCTGGCTGCCCGCAGGGAGAGCAGGGGAGGGCGGGCAGCGCCGGGAGCTGGGCACGTTTGGCCTTTACAGCAATTTGCTCTCGGCAGGTTTTGCAGTGGACACATGGGTAGGTCCATGGAATTCGGTTTAAATTTTGCTTTATCCATCCCCAGAGCTGCAGCCTGGCCATCAGGAGCAGCAGCTGAGCTGCTCTGTTGGGACTGTGTTTAACCCCTGGGTGGTGATGGAGCAGCAGAGCGGGTGAGGTCCCACACGTGGCACTGCAGTGGGAAACAAACCCATTCCCTTCCCAGCTACCACACTGCTCAGGCACTGGAGCAGCCCCACAGCAGCTGCCAGTGCCACGTTATCCCCCAGCAGATCTCTGTGGAGCTGGGATCCCTCTGGACCCCCTCTAGGCAAAATCCTTGGGGAAGGCTGTCAGTACACACAGGATTTTAGTACACACAGGGTTTTAGTACCCACAGGATGTTAATCCCACGCTGTAGTTGCTAGTGGTGCCACAAACCTGTCCCCACAGGTGCTGAGGGCAGGCCAGGGTGTTTCTATGTCCTTTGCCCACAGCAGGGCTTGGTTTGGGTCTCTCGTGCTGTTTTAGGTGTTGGTTGTGAGTTACTCCTTCAGGAGATTTTGGTTGTTAATGGGAGGGGGGAATTTGGAACTGCTCCTTTGGTGGGTGAATCCCTGCTGGAGTTCTGTGCTTCCCACCTGGAGCGTGTGGGAATGTTGCATCCCTGCCACTGACTGCCACGCAGGGCTCTGGTGTGTCACACTGACACTGGCACCTTCTGGGAGCTTGGAAATGGGTGTTTGCCCTCCCAGGGAGGAGTCTGGATCACTCAGGCAGTGTGGACAAGGGGAAGGTTTTCTGGAGCAGGGAACGAGCTGGGATTGTTGAAGTCCTGGTGCCTCACACCCCCAGGGGCTGTGAAGGACCCCTGGCTTGGGGGGTGGCTGGGAAAGTGGAACCCTCCACATGGTGTCTGCTCAGCTGAGACTGAGCTGGTGGGTTTTGGAGGGACCCCTCTGACTTTGGCCTTGGGATTCCTCCTTTCCTGGAGGAATTGGAGCTTTTCCAGAGTGCTGTTGCACTGTCAGGTCTCTGGGAACCCCAAAGGTGAGGTTTCACCCAGCCAAAAGCAGCACATGGGTGGTGCTGGAGCTCTCAGGAGCACGTGGGGATGGGGAGCACCCATCCCTCTGGGACCAGCTCTTGGCTCCAGGGATGTCCCTAAGGGAATTGTGAGCCCTGTGCCCCCAGGTCTGGCTGCCCTGCAGAGCCAGCTCCTCATTCCTCCACCATTCCCAGCAAATCCCTGCCGTGGAAAGCTCCTTTGGCTCAGGCTCCTGAGCCTCTCTCAGCAGGAATTATCTTCCCTGGCTGCTGCTGCTGCCCCTGGGGCAGAGACAGAGCAGGGGCAGCGACAAGTGGGGACCTGGAGCGGGGTCTTGAGAGGACAGAGCAGCTGCTGAGCAGGAGCAGCAGCATCTCTGTGTGGGTGTGGCTGAGCCTGGGGGATCTGTGGGTTGTTTAACCAGGAGGAGCTGGATTTTCCTCCAGAAGCAGCTCCTTGAATTCCCTCTTTCTTTGTTACAGGCAGGTTAAGCTCAAAAATGCTTTAGTGAAACTGCAGCAAACCACTTGCCTACAGGTTGGGGTTCAGCATCTGCTGCAGAAGTGTTGGGAGTGTCTCTCCACCCCACAGAGTGCCCAGGGGGTGGACACAGGAGATGGGGGGGTGGGGGGGTGGACTCCTGAGGGGCTGGTGGGTGCCATCTCCTCCTGAAATCCCCACACGGGATTCCCAAAGAGCATTTGCTGTGTCTTCCCTCGGCTCCACCCAGAGCTGTCCGTGGCAGTGCTGGGCTCGGACTCCCTCCTGCTTCCAGGAGGATCCTTCAGGGCACAAAGTGATATAAGAATTTCCTATTTATTTATTTTTATAAATATAAAAAGCCAGGCAAGCTGCAATGGTCAGTCACCCATCAGGTTGGAGCAGCTCTAAGGATCCTTCCCCTCTCTGGGAGGTGTCCCTGTGCCACATCCTTGGCCTTTGAGGGGATTTATTTGGGGTTTCTGTGCTGGACGCTGTGGGAAGGTGATTCACAGTCATCTCCTTGTGCTGTTCTGTGCAGAGGAGCCAGGGCTGGCTGTGTGGGACCCTTTGCCATTTAACCCCCCCCGGTCTCCGATGTCTCAGCGGATCCCGATGTCGGCGCGGCCCCAAACCTGCAGAACGGTGAGCGCTGCCTGGGCCTTGGGGGGGTTTGGGGGCATCAGCATCACCCCACGAGGCTGGGACACTTGAAATCCAGCTCATTTCTAGCTCCTGGCCAATCCCTGCCTGGTGGCATCGCCCCCTCTTTGTCCCCACTGTCCTTTGCAAGGGGAGCACTCGGCGCCGCCGAGCCAGAGGTTTGTCCCACGCAGGAAAACTCCAGCCTGTTGCCATGACCCCAAAAGGAACAAGAAATAACTCCAGTGGGGCTGTGATGTGAAGCTCAGGGGTGTTGATGAGCTCTGGTACTTGCCCTGAGGTTGGTGGCAGGCAGCAGTGGGGTCCCCATCCTTGGCCACAGGGTTGGGTACAGGGAGAGTTCCAGCCTTGCCCACGAGTTGGGATCCCAGATTTGGGCACAGCAGCGACCCCAGGCTTGGCCACTGGGAAGATCCCATGCCTTGGCTGTGCCAGGGTGCATGTGCAGCACCAGTTTGAGGAGCAGTGGTTTGGGATTGGGGGGGGGGGGGGTTCATGGGATTTGGGAGTCCCCCAGCTCCACCCTGGAGATCTGGAGGCTTTGCCCTGGCTCTGCTGTCGAGGTGCTGGACAGGGAGTTCAACCATACAGCCCTGCCATCCCCCTCCCCTCCCACCACGGAGAATTCTGACTTTTTTGGGAACCTCCTGGGGCTGCACATGGGAAAGGAGCTGCTCTCCTGGGCCCGCAGCCCCAGCTGATCCCCCGGAGCTGTGGAGCTGGGGACTGACGCCAGCGCGTCTCGCTCCAAATGTCACCACTGGCCGCAGTCTGCAGCCTGGGGGAGTTGTGGGGGAAGCACAGCTGGACCCCCCCGGGGCTCCACTGGCCCCCCCCAATATCTGAGCAGCGAGGCCAGGAGGGATCTGTGCTCTGCAGGGCTCAGGGAGAGGCTGGGATGACTCCCCCATCCCCCTCCCGTCTCAGGGGTTGTTGCAGGGGGTGTTTGCACAGGCAGGACGGGGATGGATTGGGATGTCAGGCGTTATCTCACCCTGTAATGGCATTTTGCTTTCGCTGCTTCCATGATCATAATTGGGATGGCAATAAAATCTCCGATGCAGCAGCTGGAGACAGGGCTTTAAAAAAGGCAGCCAGCCCAGCACTGATGCCGAGCAGAGCTGGGAGGTGGAAGGGAGGGCTGTCACTCCACGCTCCTCTTGCCTGGAATTCCCACTCCAAGGAGAGTTTGGGGCTCGTCCTCTGCCCCCCTCAGCCTCCCCCCAGAGCTCCAAGCTGGTTTTCCCGTGGAGAGCTGAGCAGTCCTGCCAGGACGGGGTTGTTTTCCACCCACAGCTGCCTCTCCCTGCTGTCCTCAGAGCAGGCAGCTGCCTGTCAGTCTGGCCTGTCAGTCTGTCCATCTGCCCACGAGTCCAGTCGAATTAAAGCCTTCTGGGATGACGGATCACCCTCTCGAGGCGTGGAGGCAGCGGCCACCCAGGGACTCCAGGCTCCCTCCCAGAGGACAGCTGGGCTCCCTGGCATGCCAGCCACCCCTGCACCTCCTGCCACGGATGATGGCACCCCACGGGGCTGATCCCTCAGGAGCAGGGTCCTTTCTGAGGGTCAAAAGGGCTGGAAAGGGCTGTTGTTCTATCCGTGAGCCCTCAGAGACTCTCACGGGGCAGCACCCGGCACTCGGTGGGTGCCACTGCTCTCCAGGTAAGGGATCAGGAGTGGATTTTTGCCACCAGAGGTCCAGCCCTGGCAGCAAGTGGCAGCAATCAGGGCATAATTTACGTGCCAGCCCCGCCAGGGGCTCAGGCCGAGGTCGCTCGCTGGGGCAAAGCCCGTGGGAGGCAGCTGGCACTCACAGTGCCCTGTAATCATCACCCAGCAGCATGGCAGGGCTCTGCTGGGCAGGCTGGGCCAGGGCTGGGCCGGGGCTGGGCTGGGCTGGGCTGGGGGTGGCTGCACGTGTGCCATTCCCGGTGCTCCGCACGCCCCCGAGCAGCGTCATCCATCAGGCTCCTGAAAGGTGGCTAATTACAGCATATGCTTTGCTGTGCCCGCTATTAATCATCCTGCTCCAGCACTTCATTGCTTCTGGAGCTGCCTGGCTGGGAGCAGCAAAGGCACAGGGGGCCCCTCCAGGAGACGAGGTGGCACCTTCTCCCCGCCGCTCAAGAGCCCCTCGGGGGGGAAGTGCCACCCCCCAAGCATTTTAGGGACGCTGTGGGGTGTCCCCAGCACAGCCTGTGCTCTGCCTGGCCAGGCTCCAATGTGTTCCCTCCATCCCTTTCCACGTCCCTCCATCCACCTTGGATTCAGTGCTCTCCTCCACCCAGGTTTTGCTCCCGGGGTGCTGCTCCCAGGCTGTGTTTTGGTGAGTGAGGAGCTGGTTAAATGGGAAGCAGGAGTTGGAGGCAGCTGCATGGGGAAGGAGCAAATTCCCCTCTCTCATTTAATGGTCTTTATTTGTGTCTCTGTGGGGGCAGGAGCGTGGCCCTGTTTTCCAAGATGCTCTGCTTGCAGCTGGGATGTGCCTGTGCCCCACTGTCCCATCTGTGCTGCCAGGGCTGGGGTGGGCTCATGTTCTGTAAATCTCTCAACAGTGCTGTGGTGTGGGCTCTAAAACTCCTGTGTGGTGCAGCAGGTGCTGAACCTGTTGAGATCCAGGTCAGGTTTAGTCTCAGCCACCCTTTCCCAGGTCTGACTGGTGCTTCAGTCCAACTGCTTTGGGTGGAAATAAGTCCAGCACCCACTTGTCCTGCTCCCCCTTCCCCCCTTTTAGAGCAGTTCTTCACCTTGGTAGAGAAATAAAGATGCTCCTGGAATATTAAACAGCTCCCCAAAGCCCCTGGTGCTGATGAGTGGCTTCTGCACCTCGTGCCTGGTACATGCAGTGACCTTTCAGAAGTGCTGTACGATGTGGTCGTGTCTAAATGTCCTCTCTCCTGGGAGCTCCTTGTGGAGATGTAGATTCAGACATGATGTCTATCAAGAAGAAAAGCAGATTGTGGCCAATCTGTGCCTGCCTGCACAGTATTGCCTGGGCCACGTGCTGGGGAATCATAAGGTTGTCTCTAAAAATAAGCAGTGGCTTCTTTGGAGCCGTCTCGGTGGTGTCTCAGCTCAGCGGGGGATCCTCGTTCCCGGCGCTTTGCGAGGGCTGGGAGTTTCCACGGGGGAGGGAAGTGGAGAGTGGAGCGTCCTGTGGGCTCAGGGCAGGGAAGATGTCTCCACCAAGGCACCAGCCACGGAGTTCTCGGGCTGGGGAGGTGAATCCTGCCGAGCTGGGAGCTGGCGCAGCCGCTGCTCCGGCCCCGAGACCTGGGAGGAGCCGCGGGAGATGCAGCAGCTGCCACTCACCAAAATAACTCCCTTCTGGAGGAGCTTTTCGTGTTCTCAAGCCCTCGAGTCACGCCTGGGGACGCTCTACAGTGACCCAGCAGAGCCTGTCTCCTGCACACGCAGCTCCTTTCACGTTTTCTCTCCCCGTTTTTTGCACGTTGTCAGGAAAATCTATTGCTGTTTGAGCAGCCTCGAGAGGGCCACGAGGTCCCAGCCCCGCTGCTGGGCTCTGAATGGCTGTTGGGGACTGTCACTTGGCCACCTGATGCCCTGAGGGCTCTCAGGCCACTCACAGGTCCTGCAGGGTGGGGGGACCCACCACAAGGATCCTGCTGGATGGGAGACCACAGGGACCCTGCTGGGTGCTCCCCCAAGCCCCGAGGTTGCCCCAGTGCCCACCCAGCCCCTCAGCCTGTCCCTCTGTTCCCCCAGCTCTGCCCTCCTGCCTGCCCAGCCCAGCTCTGCTTGGCACAGGGACTGACCCAGAAAAAAACCACGCCGAGAGCGGCAGAGCCAGGAGAATTTGTTTCCCAGCCAGCCTCTGATGGGATTTAGGAATAGCTCTCCACTGGATAATTCTCCATTAGGTCTGGTGATTGATTTTCTTCCTTCTTACCCCCCAGCTCTCTCCTCCTCTCCCCGTTTCAGCTGCATTATTCTCATGCTTGGTTTGCTAATTGCCTGATCACCAGAGCCTGGCGTGGGCACATCCCTGGCCTGCTTTGACCCTCAGAGTTCCCTGCCTTTTTGTTTGTGTCTCGGCTCTGATTTAATCTCCTCCACGCCCCAGAATAAGCTGGGATGTTTCTGCTGCCCGACACGGAGGGAGGAACCTGCTGCTGTCACCTCAGGAGCCAGGGGAGGTCCTAAGGGTGCTCCTGCAGCTCCTCTGCGTCACCTCCATCCACTCCATCCTCCCCATGTCTTTTCTGGGGTTTTTCCAAGCTCAGGGTGGCCCCAAACCCACTGGATTTGCAGACTCGGGGTAAAAAGAAATAAAATAAAATGAAATAAAGCTGCAGGAGCCACAGGTTTGGGTTTGGGGGTGGCACAGGTCTCCTTTGGTCCTCGTTTCAGTGTTTCTACCATGAGCTGGAAAACCATGGTTTGCATCCCTGACTTCACATTTGGGCATAAAACTGCTCTGTCAGGTCTAAAACAGACCCAAAAGTGCCCCCAGGGATCCCCATCAGCACAGGTCAACATCAGTGGCGTCACCACCAAGAGCTGAGCACGAAGTAGACTCCCTGGGCACTCTGTTTTGCTGCCTTTGCAGCCCCCAACCCACAGGGGAGGGGTTGTTTCAAGGTGTAATGGAGGGCTCGAGGTTTCCTGGCAGGGAGGGAGGAGCAGATGTCTGGACAGGCTTTGGCACAGCGCTGGGAACTCCTCGTCCAGCCTCAAGGAGCTCTGTCCTGGGCAGCTCTGGCTGCCCTGAGCCCCGGGCCAAGAGTGCAGAGCCTCTGGCACACCCACCCCTGGCAGTGCTTGGCATCAGGGAGCCCAGCCCCTGCCCCAGGCCCCTGCCAGCAGCTCCAGGATGTTGGAGTCCCAGACGAGCCATTGAGCCCACTCGGTGCAGCCCTATTCCTAATCCTATTCCTAATCCTATTCCTATTCCTAATCCTATTCCTGCTCCTGTTCTTACTCCTATTCTTATTCCTACTCCTATTCCTATTCCTATTCCTACTCCTATTCCTGCTTCTATTCCTATTCCTACTCCTATTCCACCTCCTATTCCTACTCCTGTTCCTATTCCTACTCCTATTCCTGTTCCTTCTCCTATTCCTACTTCTACCCTACTCCTTTTCCTATTCCTACTCTTATCCTTAATCCTACTCCTATTCCTATTCCTATTCCTGATAATCCAGACCTCGTCTGGGTCACACCCTGAGGGCGACTCCAGAGCTCCTCCCGCAGTGCCGGCACAGGGAGGGACCGTGGCTGTCAATGAGCTGTCAGCGAGCCCGCGCTGCTTCCAGGGGGACTTCTGGACACTCCCCGGGGGTGGCAGTGCCTGGGAGGGTGCTGGCACAGCCAGGCCGGGGTTTTGGCACTGGCTGCCCTGGCTGGGGGCCAGCTGTGGGCTGGGGACAGCAGCCAGGGAGCGAGGGTGGCAGCAGGGACAGGGCTTGGCTGCCGGTGCTGCTGTTGGTGTTTCCAGCAGCACTTGGCTGCTGTTGGTGTTTGTAGGAGTCCTTTCCCATCTCGTGCCAGATTTGGGACGTGCTGGCACCGGCACGAGTCGTTGGCACTGGCACCTGTGTGTTAGGGCTGGTGTTATCCCCCCCATCAGCCTTTTGAGTCCCATCTTGGGGGAATTGCTGCCCCGTTTTCTCCCTCCCTACTTCGGGGTCTCCATCCTCCCCGGGGTCCCCGTGCCTGGAAAGAGGCAGCAGCATCCCATAAACTGAGCACAGAACGTCCCCTGGGTGTCTCTGCCTTCTCCCCACCCCATGCAGGGGGTACCACAGGCCTGGGGCAGCACTGGTGGGATTCTGGAAGGAGAAAGTCCCGGCAGGACCATTTGCATCCTGCTGGAAGGATAAAACAAGAGGTTGCTTTGGCTGAAGTGTTTGTATCCAGGAGATTGTCCAAGCAGGGAAATGTCAAGCTGGGCTGATTTTCAGAAAAAAGGGAGAAAAAGCAGTGGAGGAGCAATTGCTCTTGATCAGCAATCTCAGGTGATGGTGCTGAGCACGTGCCAGCGAAGCAGGAGCCACCTGAAGGAGGTGGGAGGGACTGTGCTGCCTCCTCTGCTCTGGGAAGAGGTGAGGAGAGGAGCGAAATCCCACCTGCAGGAGTCGTGGAATCCCAGAATAATCAGAATGAGGTTGGAAGGGATCTTTAAAGCTCATCTCATTCCACCTCCTGCCACGGGCAGGGACACCTTCCACCAGCCCAGGGTGCTCCAAGCCCCGTCCAACCTGGCCTTGGACACTTCCAAGAGATGGGGTGGGAATCAGTTCCCACAGAAAGGCACTTACCAACCACAAACCATTCCATGATTCCCTGATCACCCAAGAACCAGTCCCTCCACGCTGCTGGGCTCGGTGGCCACACGTGGTGGTGGGGAAGGAGGGAGAGGAAGGGGCTCTTCCAGGGGCTCCCAAGTGGCCAGAATCTCTCTGCTCTGCATCTTCCCGTGGCAGGCAGCCCCTCGGCTCTGCTGGCTCTCTGCCCCAGCCCTGCGTGCAGCAGGCCTGTGTTATTTTTAAAAACAAATTAAATGAGAAGAGCCTCTATCTAGGCCTTGCACTGGAGGCTTAATTGGCCTGGTTTCCCCCGGGACTATGGCAGGAATGAGCTATTAATAAACAACACGGCTTGGACCAGGGACCCAGGTGCCCCTGCAGGGGACTGAGGGTCTCTGCAGCTGGGGCAGCTCCTGCAGGGTGTCCTGGGGCTGGCAGAGACCTACAGAGACACAGCCAACCTTGATCCTTGCTCCTGAGCTTGGATTTGCCAGGAGGGGGCTCACCCAGTGCCTGTTAATCCCCTCCACGGGGTTTGCTGAGGGTGTTGGGGCTGTGCCCGGCTCCCCCAGAGCACCCATGGGTGCCAGAGCAGCAACAGCAACAACAAATGCAGGTGGTTCCCATTGCTCCTCCCGGGCTGGAGTCGTCCTTCTTGCCAGGTAAAACTCAGAGAGCCATCTCCCACCTCTACAGCTGCTGGCAGGATGTTTGAGCTTCCCACTGTGTTTATGGCTAACCAGGCAGTGACTGTGCATCCAACCCAGCAGGAACAGGATAAAACCACCAAACCAGAGGGCAGATAACTCCAGCAGCCAGGATAAGATCCCTGCCTCTGCAGAGGGCACGCCTGGATCGGCACGTGGGACAGGGGTTGCCAGGGTGGCAGCAGAGCAGGAAGGTGAGCCCTGGGCTGCGGCTCCCGCTGCCCATCTGCCAGGGAGAACAACTGCAGCAGGTCCACACCTTTGCTTGGAGGCTCAGGTGGCCGCAGCAGTGACCAAAAGTGGAGTAGGGTTACCCAGGGCTCATTCATAATGAACAGGAGGCACAGCTGGGCTGGGCTCGGCTGCCTCGGGCAGGGGGGGCAAAGAAACCCCCAGCCCTGGCAGGGGGGTGATGGGTGGGCACAGTATGGGAGCCCCTCAGCCTGGCAGAGGCAGCTGGGCCTGTTTATTTCTTTAAACAGGACAAAGAAATGCCACAATAAATTAGGAAGGTTTTTTGTTTTTTTTTTCCCTGGTGCTCGATCACATCCTTCCCGTCCGAGACGGAGCAGGAGCAGAGCCTTGAGAGCCAGGAGGACCAAGAGGAGCTGCTCCCACCTCCCCTCTGACCCCCAGAGCCAGCTCAGGTTGCTGGGGCCACCAGCCATCACAGAGTGGCTCCTGGCACTGGAAGGCAGAGGTTGCCAAGCAGCTCCAGCCACATCCCCCACGCATTTTGGGGTGGCGTTTGGGGACCCCCAGTTGGATTTGGGGGGAGTTGGCTGCTGCAGGGAGTGAATCTGAGCAGTGCTGGGCAGGGGGCAAGGAGGGGCAGGGCCAGCAGTGGGGTCTCCAGTCCCACCCCACTGTCCCCAGCAAGGGAAGCTGATGCTGTTAAATGCCCCCCCCCCATGGTTGGGTGAAACGGTGACACTTCCCTGCTGGTTTGAGTTCGTTGGAGGAAAAAGGGAAGTTGTGGCAAAATTAAGACATGCCCCAAAAAAAGAGTCACAGAATCATAGGATAGAATCATTGAGGTTGGGAGATCCCTCAGAGATCATCGAGTCCAACGGTTACCCCAGCACTGCCAGGGCCACCACTTGTCCCTCAGCACCCCTGTCCATAAAAGATAATCTCCCTCGTTCCAAAATTGCACCAGGTAATGGGTTTATTGCCAGAAATTGCTCTGCTGCTTGGGTGATGGGATCAGGGCAGGAAATTATCCTTGGAGATTGTTGCATCCTCCCTCTGCGAGCACAGAGAGGATCAACAATCCTCTTCAGCCCCCCCCAGGCTGTTCCCAAGTGCCACCAGCCCCTTGGGGACAGGAGGGAGGGTGACACTGGCTTCTGGTGTCCTTTGTCAGCACGGTGGATGTGCAGAGCAGGAGGTGCTGGGTGCTGGGATGGGCCAGCTCCTGCTGCCCCTGCTCCACCAGTGTCACCCCTCGGGGGTCCCCATCGCTCATCCTGGTGGTGACAGCCCTGGGGAAGAACTTTTTCTGAGCCCTTCTCCCTCTGTCACCCCCTAATCCAAGCACCTTAAGATGGGCCTTTTTGGAAGCTTTTGGGCAAGGAGGACGTGCAGTGGCACCAAGATGGGCCTGAACGTGCAGCCCCACCACGATGGCCTCGGGCAGCCACAGATGTCCCATCCCCTCTCCCCACGTCCTGCTGAGCGATGGACACATTTGGGGGCCCTGATGTGCCCAGGGGGGCAGAAGGGAGCGTGTGAGGGAGGCTTGGGCTTGGTCCAGTGATCCCCAGAGCCACAGCTTGGGCTTCCCTGAAGGGCTGGATCCAGCCTGGCTGTCCCAGTGCTGTGGGAGTGATGGGACAATCCCCCCATGCTGAGGGTGGAATCAGTGCCCCCACTCACTGCACCTCTGCAGGGGTAGCTGGAGGTACCCCAGTGTTCCCTTGCCAGACCCCAAAAACACCCCAGTGCGCCCCGACCGAGCAGCTCTGCCGCTTAATTAGGTTAATGACCGTGTCTCATTAAGAAGAGGCGGCTGAGGTGTTTGCAGAGAGGCTGGGAGATGCCTTCCCAGGCAGCCCGGCAGATTTGGGGCAGGGGAGGGGAAGCAAAGAAAAGGGAAAGCGGCGGCCAAGTGCTAATCCCCGGGAAGGGGGGGCGGCGTTAATCCCCCCGCCGGCAAAGATTGTGCCCGCGGCCGCCTTAATCCCGCTCCGAGGGGGAAAATGGGTATGGGGACTAGGACCAAGCCCTACGTGCGACACCAGCCGTGCCCCGTCCCGCGGGACCGCGCCGAGCCCCAGGGGTGGCATTTGTGGCTTCCGAAAAGTCTTAAGGTGGCCGGTGCTTGGTTTAGCGGGGGAGGGAGGGAGGGAGGGAGGGACGTGCTGGGATTTGTGCCGCTGGATGAGAGAGAGGAGGGCCCAGCCCCGCAGGGAGCCGAGGGGATGGGGCGTCCCACCCGTGTCACGAGTTTGCGGGGCCTCTGCCGGCATCTCTTTGCTCTGCACTGCCCGGGGGGGGGGTCTGTGTTGTCCCGGGGTGCCCACAGTCCCCTGTGCCCGTGTGTGCCCCATCAGGGGAACGGAGCTGGGGGCAGGGGGTGGTGCAGAGGCTGAGCTGTGGGTCTGCAGCTCTCCTGAACCCCTCCCCTGCCTCAGTTTCCCTGTGCTCCTGACGGGGTTAATGCCGAGTTTGCACGGGGTATGATCAGCAGGTCACACGTCGGGCGCAGAGAAAAGGACCTGGAGGGTTTCCTGGGGGAACTGGGACTGGATCAGCCCACGGGCCGTGGTTTGAGGACCACGAGGGGGATCTGGAATGGGTAGGGCTTTGTTAGTCTGCGCTGACCCCACATCTCTCCCCTTGCAGGCTCATGGGCGGATGGTAACGAGCCCCTAGAGATGCTCCACACAATGACATGTTGGCTCCCGGTCCTGGCCCTGCACGTGGTCCTGCTGAGCCCCCCGTGGGTGGGGGGCTGCCCCGCCCGCTGCGAGTGCGCCCCGCACCTCAGGTCCGTGGTGTGCCACCGCAAGCGCCTCACCTCCATCCCCGAGGGCATCCCCACCGAGACCAGGATCCTGGAGCTCAACAAGAACCGCATCCGCTGCCTCAACCCCGGGGACCTCTCCCCGTACCCGCTGCTGGAGGAGCTGGATTTCAGCGAGAACATCATCTCCAACGTGGAGCCCGGGGCCTTCAGCAACCTGTTCAACCTGCAGACCCTGCGGCTGCGGGGCAACCAGCTCAAGCTCATCCCCCCCGGGGTCTTCACCAAGCTGACCAACCTCACCCTCCTGGACATCAGCGAGAACAAGCTCGTCATCCTGCTGGACTACATGTTCCAGGACCTGCGGAACCTGAAGAGCCTGGAGGTGGGCGACAACGACCTGGTGTACATCTCCCAGCGCGCCTTCTCGGGGCTGCTGGGCCTGGAGCAGCTGACCATCGAGAAGTGCAACCTGACCTCCATCTCGGCCGAGTCGCTCTCCTACCTCCAGAACCTGGAGGTGCTGCGGCTCCGCCACCTCAGCATCTCCGCGCTGGAGGACCACAACTTCAAGAAGCTCTACAACCTCCTGCAGCTGGAGATCGACAACTGGCCGCTGCTGGAAGAGGTCTCCCCCACCAGCTTCCAGGGCCTGAACCTCACCTCGCTCTCCATCACCTACACCAACATCACGGCCGTGCCCGCCGCTGCCTTGAGGAACCTGGTGTACCTGCGGTACCTCAACCTGTCCTACAACCCCATTAGCACTGTGCTGAAGGGCTCCTTTAAGGACCTCATCCGGCTCCAGGAGCTCCACATCGTGGGCGCCCTCCTGGTGTCCGTGGAGCCTCAGGCTTTCTCTGGCCTGAGACAGATCCGGCTGCTCAACCTGTCCAGCAACTTCCTGTCCACGCTGGAGGAGAGCACCTTCCACTCGGTCAACACGCTGGAGACGCTGCGGGTGGACAGGAACCCCCTGGCCTGCGACTGCCGCCTCCTCTGGATCCTGCAGCGCCGCAAGACGCTCAACTTCGACGGGCAGCAGCCCATGTGCTCCTCGCCGCCCGAGATCCAGGGCAACGCCCTGCGGGACTTCCCGGACTCGGTGCTCTTCGAGTACTTCACCTGCCAGAAGCCCAAGATCCGGGATCGGAAGCTGCAGCACGTGACGGCGCGGGAGGGGCAGTCGGTGTCCTTCCTGTGCCGGGCGGACGGGGAGCCCGACCCGTCCATCGCCTGGGTGTCCCCCCAGCACCGCATGATCACCACCCGCAGCACGGGCAGGGCCACGGTGCTGCCGGGGGGCACCCTGGAGATCCGCTTCGCGCAGGTGCAGGACAGCGGCACCTACATCTGCATCGCCAGCAACGCCGGCGGCAACGACACCTACTTCGCCACGCTGACGGTGAAGGGGCGCCCGGCCGACGGCGCCCACCGCGCCAACCGCACCCTGTACCTCAGCGACTTCAACGACACCTTCCACAACGACACCCAGGTCTTCCTGAAGTTCACCCTGGACCTCAAGACCATCCTGGTCTCCACGGCCATGGGCTGCATCACCTTCCTGGGCGTGGTGCTCTTCTGCTTCCTCCTGCTCTTCGTGTGGAGCCGCGGCCGGGGGCAGCACAAGAACAACTTCTCGGTGGAGTATTCCTTCCGCAAGGTGGACGGCCCCACCACCACCACGGGCCAGGGAGGGGCCAGGAAGTTCAACATGAAGATGATCTGAGGCTCTCCCGGAGGAGAAGCGTTGTCTGCTGCCCGGCTCCCCGGGCGGGACGGGGCCGGGAGGGGTCGTGGGAGCGCCGGTGGCATCGCGGGGCTGGCGGTGGCAACGTGGCTGGAGACAAACCAGAGGTGCCACGGGCACAGCAGGGTGGCAGCTGGGTGGACCTCGGGGTCGGGGAGGGACGAGCCCAGTGTGCCAGCCCTGCGGGGCCCTCGGTGAGCCCCCCGGCTCAGGGGCCATCCCGGCTCCGGGGGCTCCCGATGTAGCCGGAATTTTCGCTACCAACTATGCATTTCTCGAGCCAAAAGATCAGCAGCGTTTGGGCCTGGGGAAAAAAAAAAAAAACAACAAAACACAACACACAAACGCTTCCTGGTTTTTTTCCCCCACACCCTCCCTCTTTTTTTTAAGAGACTCTCTTCAGAAAACTTTCCTGGTGGTTGTTTATGGTTCTTTTCTTGGTGTTGGTGGGGTTTTTTTGGTCCAATGATTTTATTTTTTTTTTAAATGAATTTCCAAGAGAAAAGTCTTCCGGGACTGGGGGCTCCGGGGGGGAGGTTGTGCCAAGATGGGGGGGGTCTCCTCCAGCCCCTTGGCAAGGACAGACCCACCAGGGCACAGCTGTGCCTTGAGAGTTTCCCATCAGTGGGTTTAAGGTGCAGCGTCTGCCAACGCGGGAGTCTGGGGATGCTCCTGCACAAGCAATAATAACCCACCCAGGGCCGGGCTCTCAGGAGGTGTCAGCAGGAAAAAAAAGGGACAAAAAAGGCAAAATGAGGCCAAGACCATTAAAATCAGGAGGGGAAGCCGCAGGGTGATGTGTTTGAATCCACCCAAGCCACTGTGGGAGTGATGGGGGTGAAAGGGTGGAAGGGTCGAGATTCCTGCAAAAGGCACTTTTGGGTCTGTTTTCTTTGGGTTGTAAGGTTGAAGTCCGTGGGAGAGCAGGACCTGGCTTGTCCTGTGCAGGGAGACCCTTCAGCCTGGGAGAGAAAGGCTGGGAACAAGCAGTTCAGGGAGAATATCCTGGCTGGCACCTCCAGCGTGTCCATCTGGATCCTGCACCCTCTGGTGCTGAAAGCAGCAGGTCCACGGCCCTTGGTCTGCCCCAGGGGGAATTCCTGGCTTCCCATCCCACCCTACCCAGGCTTTGCCCTGGCTTTGCCTCTGGGCATGAGTTTTCATGTGGGAGAAGGAGTGGAGCTGGCCCAGCTGGAAGGGAAGAGCCTGGATGTGACCTGGGCGATGCAGGGAGCCCATGGCTTCCTCCTCCTCCTCCTCCTCCTCCTCCTCCTCCTCCTCCTCCTCTTCCTCCCACCATGTGCACCTCGGGGGGGGTTGTTGCACCTCTGTCCCCATTCCTACAGGCACATCCCCCACCTGGATGTCCCTTCTCCAGCTGGGAATGGTCAGGCTGGGAGCTGGAGGAGGCACCTGCCCGTCCCCTCGTGGGCATCGCAGAGGCACCAGAGACAGGAGCACCCCAGGGGCTTTGCTGGGTGGGCTGCTCAGAACACCCCCCCCACCCTGGGTGCCCCCCCAGCTCCTGGGGGGGACAGGGGGGAGCCCCCAACCCTCCTCCCTCCTCCCTGAGGCTCCCTGCCCTGGCAGCCCCCGCATGCCCGGTGCCCCTGGCCCCCCGAGCCGTGCATGCCATGTCCCACCAGGGTCCCACGGGGGTCCCACGGGGGGTCCCACCGCCCTCACCCCCTGTTTGATGTCTGGGATGGGATTTTTTTACCTGGGGGGGTGGGTGGGTGGGTGGGGGAGTGGGGCACAGACCCTTTACAGAGGGAGCAAAGGCAGGTTTGGGCGGTGCAGACCTGGCCCAGTTTTCTATGTAACGAGCATGTGAAATGTATTTGTGAGCAAAAAAAGAAAAAAAAAAAAAAAACTGAAAAAAAAAGGGATTTTTGTGACTCGTTTGGTTTTTTGTTTGTTTTTTTTTTCCCCTCGTGGGCCTCAATAAGAAAAGACAAAATCAGAGGGCAAACCCCTGGGAATGGCAGGACCACCTGCACCATGAGCAGGATTTGTGCCTTTGTGCTCTCCAGACCTGCTCCAGCCTGAGAAGCCCCAAGACTCCAGCAGACCTTCCCCTCTCCCCAGGGCTCTGCTGGGATTTGCAGCCCTTCAGCCCATCAACCCCATAATAAACAATGCTGAACAATGCTAAACAATGCTCTCAGAGTCCGTATCAATAACTAATAAATGATCAATGCACGTGTGTTACCTAGCTGCCACTGCCATTAATCTGTTATTAGTTATTGATGGAGGGTTTCTGAGGATGCACCTGAACATTGACATCGTCCTAAACAGCTGGGACACAGCGCTGGAAGGGATTGTGGGGACTCAGAACTGGGAGGAGCTGTTGAGTCCCTCGAGGGCAGGGAGGCCCCATAGAGAGAACTCTGAAGATCCCAGGGCTGGGAATCACCAACCATGGGAAGTTCAACGGGGGAAGTGCTGGATTCTGTCTCTGGGATGAGGCAACCCTGGATGGAGGGACAGACTGGGAATGAGAGGCTGGAAGGCAGTGCAGGGAAAGGGCCCTGGGGGTCCTGGTGGGTGGCAAGTTGGATCTGAGTCAGCAGAGTGTCCTGGCAGCCCAAAGGGCCACCCTGTCCTAGGGGGCATCAGGCCCAGCATCGCCAGCCGGGCCAGGGAGGGGATTGTCCCGCCCTGCCCTGACCTGGGGCGGCCTCACCTCGAGTCCTGGGGGCTGTTTGGGGGGACACAGTGGGAGGAAAATATGAAACCATCAGAGAGTGTCCAAAGGAGGGACACGGAGATGGGGAAGGGCCTGGATTTGGAACCCTGTGAGGACACTGAGGGCACTTGGTGTGTTCAGCTGAAGAGGAGGAGACTGAGGGGAGATCTCACTGCAGTTCCAACTGCCTGGGCAGGGGCAGAGGAGGGGCAGGACTGAGCTCTGCTCTGGGGGGACCAGGGACAGGAGCCAGGGAAGGGCTGGAGCTGTGCCAGGGGGGTTGGGATGGATCTCAGGGAAAGGTTCTTCCCCCAGAGGGTGGTGGGCACTGCCCAGGCTCCCCAGGGCAGTGGGCACGGCCCCAAGGCTGCCAGAGCTCCAGGAGGGTTTGGATGATCCTCTCAGGGACAGAGTGTGACTCTTGGGGATGGTCCTGTGCAAGACCAGGAGTTGGATTCAGTGATCTTTGTGAGCCCCTTCCAACTCAGCATATTCTGTGATTCTGCGAGGTGGCTCCTCTTCTAATCCTGAAGTCACCCCCTTGATCCCCTTTCCTGTCCCACCAGCCCCAGGGACCAGCCTGACCCCACACGAGGCCATCCCAGCCCTTGGCTGAGCTGCCATCACCATCCCCACGAGGCCAAGGCCACCCCAGTGTCGCTTGCCCAGCTGGCTGGGGCCCCCCTGTCCTTGTGTCCCCCACAAAGGGGCTGCTGCACCTCCCCAAATCCCACCACGTCCCTCTCCCTGCTCCCACGGCAGCCCCAGTCCCGGCTTTCCCAGAGGCTTGCAGGGTGGTGGAAGCAAAGCAATGCCTCCATCTGCTGGAGAAAAGGGCCCTGGGCCAGTTCCAGCCTCTTCCCCCCAAAATTCCATCCCCCACTGCTGCCCGGGGGCAGGGAAGGCTCCCAGCACCCCCCTCAGGGGCACGAGGGAGGGTGGCCCTGGTTGCAAAATAACCAGGATGCTGCAGCCCCCACGGGCTGGGCAAGAGAGGAAAAGAGGAAATCGGGGTTTTTTTTTTGCTCATTTCCTGCTCATAGAAAAAATCCTGCCTGGCACAGGAGTGCCCAGGAGGTGAAGGGTTGGGGTTATTACAGTTCCTGCCTGTGCCCGAGGGTTTGGGGGCAGCGTGGCCTTGGGGACAACCCTAGGAGTTAGGGACTCACTCCTTCAGCAGCCTTTTGGGGATGAGCTGCCAGGATGGAGGATGCTGAGAGGTGGTTTCAGTGCCCATGGTGCCCACCCAGCCCAGCAGTGCCACAGGGATCATCCCAACCTGCCCTGAACCGGGCCTGGAGCATCCCCAAAGCAGCGATGGGTTGGGAATAATGTCATGGAAAACAAAACAAAACAAAACAAAACAAACCAGAAAATAAAGACAATTAGGAAAATGCAATTTTCCAGCAGGTGCCTTTAAAGGTCCTATTTCCCTCTGGGAACAGAAACCGATTTCCTCAGGAATCAAAGAGTCTGTGGTTCCCTGTGAGGGTGGGCAGGCCCTGGCACAGGTTTGCCCAGAGCAGCTGTGGCTGCCCCTGGATCCCTGGAAGTGTCCAAGGCCAGGGCTTGGAGCAACCTGGGCTGGTGGAAGGTGTCCCTGCCCATGGCAGAGGGTGGGATGAGATGAGCTTTAAGGTCCCTTCCCACCCACCCCCTCCTGTGGCTCTGTGATTTGCTGCTGCTCAGAGCAGTTTGTGTCGCTGTGGTGGACACAAATGACACACATACACCGGCCCCGCTGCTGACCACCATCAACAAGCCCCAAATTCTCCTGGATCTTAAGTGTTCCACTCACATTCTTCATTTTTACAGCGTTTCAGCCCCGGGTGAGGTGTTGAGGGAGCAGCACCAAGCCAAGACTCACTGCCAGGCAGGGTGGGCTGCAGCCCCCTGGGCACCCTGGAAAGGAGCTGGCAACCACCTGGTTGATGGTGTAGGAACCAGTGCAAGGTGGCATCTCCCAGAGTCCTGCACACCCTCCCTGAGCTGGTGCCAGATTCAGGGGTGACTCAGCTCCTCACGTGGATTTTTATCAGCTCTAACACACGGCCTGGGCTTCACAAGAAACAGCCCCTGGCCAAGGGCCAACAGGCACAACCTCCCAGTCTGCTTGGGGTCGGCTGGGAAATGGGGACTGGAAAATAAACACGTGGGGAAGAAACCCTGGAGGAGGGGGGGTCTCCTCCTTCAGGCTCACAGAACCCACCGAGTCCCACCCCGAGCCCCCAAAGCCCTGGAGAGATGCCCAGTCCCAGGGCTTTGTGAAAATACTGTGGATAAATTCACTTCCTTCGTGGAATCCTCATCCCCCAAATCCTCATCCCAGCCTCGCTGCTCCCAGGGGAAATCCCTGCAGTTGTTGCTTATTTACCCCACACTAATGAGGGCCATCACTGCTTCGTTATTCCAAAAACTGAATGGAAAGGAGGAAATACTAAAATAATTTGAGGTTTAGAGGGTTATAAAGGTGACTTTATCCCAAAGGGGATAGGTAGCAATGAGAGGAGTTTTTCGAGCAGCTGAGCTGGGTCATTTGTGCCCTCTGAGCACCTGAAAAGTGGGAGACCAAAAAATGTTATGGTGGGAATCCCTCTTTCAACACAACTGCCATCCATTGCAGCCATCCCTAAAGCCACCCGTGGAGGAGGGAGGAGCGTGAAGCTCCAGGAGCAGCTTGAAGGACACAAATCCACTGCCCCCAGGATGCCAGGGGGCTCTGGGGGCTTTCAGGGAGCGAGGCCCAACCTCCAGCTTCCTTTAGCCGTGCAAGGAGCAGGTTTTGAAAGAACATCCTCCCACAGAGGGGGTGCAGAGAGTCGCTCGAGGGCGATTCCCGGCGGTGCCATGGCCAGAGCCCGGCGAGCCCGGGATGGGCAGTGGGAGATGCTGCGGATCCAGGACACGGAGCTGGAGCCCCCCAGGCCTCCGTTACTGCCAGGGGGAACTCAGAGGTAACAACTGCCAGGGAAAAACCCCGAGGTAACAACAAACTGCTCTGCAAACGGGGCCCGGGAAGGAGCTTCGGGCAGGGCTGCTCCGGGGTCCGGGGGGATTTCGAGGGGTCCGAGCGGGGCACAGCCTGGGATTGCTCAGCAAGGGCTGTCCCAGCAGAATGAGCAGGTTCAGAGGAAGCCACGGTGGTTTCGGTACCGTTGAGGGCAGCAGAGTCAGCGCCCGGCCAGGATGGGGAAGCGAAAGCAGCGGCTCCGTCTCATCGCCCTCCTCCTCCTCCTCCTCCTCCTCTGGGCTCTGCCTTCTCCCTCCCCACACACAGACCCCCCCGTCCTGAGCCCCACCCCAGGCCTGCCTGGGGGTGACAAAGGCTTTCCCTGCTCTTGTCCCACACCTCTCCCACCGTCCCGTCCTCCTCGGGGTCACCCAACAGGTCCCCCGGGGCAGACCCCAACCCTGCACCCGCTGGGATGTCGCTCGGCACATTCCGGGGCATCTCCCACCCCCAGCACCCCCCGAGCAGTAACGGGAGTCACTGTGCCACCAAACTCGCTGTGTTTTGCCCCAAAACCCCACCACCAACATCCCCAGGCCGCTGCTTCCCCTTTTCTCTTTATTCTTCCTGTGAGCCGGCACGGAAAGGAGTCAGAACCCCCCAGAGGGGGGTGGGGGTGACGCTGATCCCGACTCCCTGCAGGGCCAGAGGACATTCCTGCTGCTCCAGCCTGGACCTGGGTGCACCCGCAGCTCCCAGCCCCATGGGGGACACCCCGGCCCGGCCCCCCGACCCAGCCCTCATCTACAGCAACGTGGGTGAGTGACATCCCGACCCCGCTGTCCCCCTGCCCGTCGCGGTGTCACCTCGGATGATGGGGTGGGGATGGAGCCGCTGCTGTCCCCGTCCTCCCCCGCGGCATCGGTCACCCCTCCGGTGCTGGGGCTGGAAATATCCGGGGGGAGGGGGCAGGAAATATCCGGGGGGGGCAAAGAACGACGTGTCTGTCCTCCCATCCTGCTCCCACTTTCTTCTCCTCCGTCATGTCTGTTCCTCCCTCCCCAGGAGAGCTGCGGGCTCACCTCGCCCCCCCCAAGGCGAGCCGAGGGGAAGGAGCTGGGAGATCCCTCTCTCAGCCCAACCAGGAGCCGCAGCCTCCCCCACTGCCCAAAAAGCAGCTCCAGCGAGCAGAGTCCCTCCCGGAGCAGGGACCATCCCACCACTTGCTGGGTGACCCCACACCGCGGGCCGGCAGCGTCCTCTACAGCGTCCCACCATCCCACCTGCGGCACGGGGAGGGGGCTCCCAGCTGCACCCCCCCTCGGGACAGACCCAAGAAGCCCCTGACCAAGTCCCAAAGCCTGGGGGAAGCCTGGAGCAGCCCCCAGAAGGGCCCATCCCCCAGCCTGAGGGAGCTGACGTTCGGGACATCGGACGGGGAGCTGGGGCAGCTCCTGCACAGCCCGGCCGGGGTGTGTGGGGTGCTCTTGGGCTGCCAGGCAGCCACCCTGGCCCGGCTCTCGGCTCGCATCCAGGAGGAGCTGGTGGGGCTGGAGGAGCAGCAGCAGCTGCTGGAGGCAGAGCTGGTGGGGAAGCGCTGGGGAGCCCTGAGGATCCTGGAGCCGGAGCCGTGCTGTGAGAGCGGGGACGCCTGGTACTTCAGGGTGGGCTTCACCTTCGGGCACAGCCAGCTGGAGTTGGCAGCCAAGGTAAGGAGGGAACTGGTAAAATGCTCTGGGTGGTGCAGAGGGAGATGGCTCCTGCCTCATCATGCAGCAGCTTCCCCTTTCTGCACCTACTTCTGCATTCGCTGAAGGAGACGGCGCTGCTGGCAGGGCTGACAGGGGTGACACTCCCGTGGGTGACTCTCCCATGGGCCCAAGGAGAAGGGCACTGCTGGGGAACATGCCCTGGCAAGTTGTCCAGAGGGGCCAGCGTACACAAAGGAGAGGCTGGAGCAGGGCTGGCTGCTCTGGAGTGCAGGATGAGACCCATCCAAGCAGCTCTGCAGCTTTCCTGAGGGGGCTACTCCATCCCCCCCCTCACGTCCCAGTTCTTGCTCAAAGGCATTCTGGCTCTGCCAGGGGGTTCAAAAGGTGGCCCTGAGCTGCTGGGGTGGCCCATGGCTCTGTCCTCGCCCAGCTGGCCGTGTCCTGTCTGTCCCTGCAGGTCCCCAAGCCGTGCTGCTCCAGCCTGGGGGTGCAGAGCTCCCTGGGGCCACACTGCAGCATCCAACGCCTGCTCTGCCGCTTCACCGACCGCCTCCCCAGAGAGCTGCTGCTCCCAGGAAACCCTGGAGAGCAGAGCCAATCCCCTTCCAGGCAGGAGCCAGCCTGTCCTGCCACCCACCCAGTCCTGCAGGTGCTCATTTGTGCCGAGGTTCCCCACCAGACCCTGGCAGACTTCGTGAAGGGGTCCCAGGAGCTGCACAGGACCAGCCCCGGGCACTACGAACGCCTGGGCTGCCTCCTGCTCCTGCAGCTGTGCCTGGGGCTGGAGCACCTCCAGGGGCAGAAGGTGGGGCAGGGGGACCTCAGCCCCGAGAACCTGCTGCTGGTGCAGTGCCCGTGTCCTCCCGGGAGCCAGCGAGGCAAGGAGGAGCCCCTGGGACTGTCCCTGCCACGGCTGCTCATCAGCAGCTTCTTCAAGGCCAAGGAGAAGCAAAGACCTTGTTCCACCAGCCAAGAGCAGGACTGGGCCAAGGGCCTGGCTGCACCCACCACCCCAGCAGCAGATGAGCTGATGCTGGGCAGGCTGATCTATCAGATCCTGCACGTGGACATCTCTCTGGAGGACGCCTTGGGGTTCAGAAGCAACAGGCTCCCCGAAATCCCTTCCCTGTCCATCTACTCGGCGGGACTGCGGCGCTTGGCCACGCTGCTCCTCCACAGAGATCCCTCCAGGAGGGCCTCCGTCCCCCAGGCCAGGAGCATCCTGCAGGTCCTGCTCTGGGGGCCACGCCAGGAGCTCTTTGCCAGGAGCAGGAAGACCCTCCCGCTGCTCCAGAGCTGGGTGGAGGTGAAGAGGGCTCTGCTGCTCCTCAGGTTTGCGGAGAACTCGGCCGGGGCAGGGGGAAGAGCCGGCCTGGAGGAGTGGCTGTGCTGCCAGTACTTCCAGGAGGTCACTGAACACACTCTCTATCAAGTCACCCAGCATCTCTATGATGCTCCCTAAAGCCAAGCTCAAGTTCAGCCCACCCAGAGGTCTCCTCAAGAGCCCGGTGGACAAATCTGTCCCTGCCCATGGGCAAACTAGATGGTCTTTAGGGTTCCTTCCAACCCAAACCATTCCATGAATCTGTGAAATCCACCAGCTCCCAGTTTCCACTGGGAAAACTGCAAATCCAAACCCACTTCCCCCACAGCTCAGGAAGGATGGGAGCTGGGACCAAGCTCCCACACACAGAGGGGGTGTTTTTACACCCTCACATGATTTCTGGTTGATGCTGAGCCTGGTTTACTGGAGCACCTCAGGAAACGGGGCTGGATGGGAGCCCCAAGCACCAATTTAGTGGCTGATTATCCTGAGTGAAGTTTTTAAGGTTCAGAATTTGCACAAAACCCCCTCCAACCCCCTCCTGTGGCCACGAGGCTTGTGCTGTTTTAAGTAACACCCCAAGCCACACCTGACAACTTAATGCACCCTCAGCAAAGGAGAAACACAGCGGCTCCCACAGCCTGAGCCTCTCAGAAAGGGTTTGTGGCACAGCCACAAATAAAAATGACAGTTTGAAGGGGGAAATGCAGCAGCCCCACAGCTTCAATAAAACCTGGAGCTGAGCCTCTTAAACACCGGGCCTTTATGTGCTTCTCTGACTGAATTACACACTCCAGTGAGGGATCCAGAGGGAAACACAAAAGCCAAACTTCCCTGCCCGGGGGTGTTCAGCCAGAACAGCCTCTTTGGTGGCTAGTAAATAGCTCAGGTGAGTTTATGGGCAGCCAAGGAAAGGCTGATGCACCTGCTGCTTGCTGTGACACACCATGTGGGACCTGCACCCCTCTCCCCAAACCCCTGTGGGTGCTGAGGGAGCATCAAGGCCCTGCTCAGGTCATTTCTGTTATTCTTCAGTAATTGTTAACCCACTGACAGCCATCTAGATTGGATATTAGGGGAAATTTCTTCACCCAAAAGGGAGGTCAGGTATCAGAACAGTGATGGAATCACCACCCCTGGGAGCGTCCAAAAAACCTGTGGGTGTGGGTTAGTGGTGCCTTGGCAGAGTGGCTGGGACTCAGAGGGCTGTTCCAGCCTCAGCAATTCCATGATTCTGTGGCTCCATCCCCTGACAGCAGCAGGAGCAGCCTGTGCACCCCCGGTGTGCCCACAGACACCCCCACCCCCCAGAACAGCCTCCTCACCGAGCCTGGACCACCCAAAGCCTGGCACAGGCACCACCCCGGCACAGAACCGGGGTTCGAGTGCCGTGATGGGATTTTGGGTGCCCTGCTCTCCTCCAGCCTCCTCTCCTGTAGTATCTGCCTTGGCTACGAGATGGCAGCAGCTCCCCAAACACGGGCATCTCCTCCTGGAGAGACAAAATCTGCTTGTGCAGCTCTGAGCACCCCCTGCACCCCTGTTCTGGTTTCCAGCTGGGGTGACCCCCTCTCCTCCTGCCACGGGCAGCTGGGAGCACCCAAGATCAGCAAAAACATCTCCAGGGGACTGTGATATTTTAAGGCAGGAGCACAAACATCTCCCTGTGGAGAGAAAACCACGGCACAGGCAAAGGCAAACAGGAATTTTTCCAGACAACCAGGTTAGGAAGGTCAGTCCTTTGCCACCAGAGGGGGGACAACCACCCCTGCTCATGGCACCTTAGCCTGGAATCTTCTGAGTGGGAAAGGACCCCCAGGGATGATCCAGCCCAACTCCTGTCCCTGCCCAGGACACCCCAACAATCCCCCCCTGTCCCTCAGAGCGTTGTCCAAACGCTCCTGGAGCTCTGGCAGCCTTGGGGCCGTGCCCACTGCCCTGGGGAGCCTGGGCAGTGCCCACCACCCTCTGGGGGAAGAACCTTTCCCTGAGATCCACCCCAAACCTGCCCTGACTCAGCTTCAGGCTGTTTTGTTGAGTCCTGTCACCGGCTTTCCGAAAATCCCTGTAGGAAGAGCACGATTGTAGGGCCAGAAGGGAACTGGGAAGGGACCTGGCGGGAGG
>NW_020956922.1:36342-45393 GCF_003031625.1 Empidonax traillii
GCCCACTGCCCTGGGGAGCCTGGGCAGTGCCCACCACCCTCTGGGGGAAGAACCTTTCCCTGAGATCCACCCCAAACCTGCCCTGACTCAGCTTCAGGCTGTTTTGTTGAGTCCTGTCACCGGCTTTCCGAAAATCCCTGTAGGAAGAGCACGATTGTAGGGCCAGAAGGGAACTGGGAAGGGACCTGGGGGGAGGAGACCCCAATTTGAAGTCCACCAAGAACCCCAACCTTGCACCACAATCCCTGATCACTCCCACCTCAAGGTCCACTCCCCGCTGCATCTCAAAGCTGTTTCATGCAGTATTTTGGTGTATTCCACACAATCCCAGGACTTCCAAGCCCAGATCCAGCCAAAGGGATGGCCTGTGGGGTCACAGCATTCCCTGTTCCCAAAGCCAGTCTGAATCCCCCCCCCAGAGCACTCAACAGACACCCCGTAGTTCTATTTACAGACTCCCAGCATAACCTGGCCAAATAACCCACACCCTGCTCCCAGGTTTTATACAGGAAGGATTCACTGGCCTGAACTGTGCCAAACAAGCCTGCAAATATTGGGAAAAAAATGAAAATACCACTCTTCAAAGCTCTGTTCTTTAGAGACTGATGTAACTTCAGCTCAATGATAATTGATAATTTAATAATTCCCAGCCTGAATTTTGCTAATTCCAGCACCACGAGCCATTTTTCCCCTTCTGGTCACCACCCTGAACACCAACAGGTGACTGTGGACCCCACCAACAGCCCCCTCTCCACCACAATCTGCCCCCCAAGAAGAGTTCTGGAGCCTGCCCAGCCTCAAGTGCCACAAAACCCTTCCTAAACCACCCCCCCAAAAAATTCCTGGAGCCTCCCTGCCCAGCCAACACCCTCCACTGTCACTGGGAACAAACAAATTACAGGTATTTAAGTGGGATATTTGATATTCAAAGCAGCCCCGAGAGCTTCTCTCACCTTCCACTTGTGACTTCCCCACCAACTCACGCCCTAAGGATCCTAAAAAACCCTCCCTAGCAGAGATCCCAATTCCCAGTGGGAATGGCCAAGCTGCTAATTACTCCCTTCTCCAGGATTGCTGGATTATTCCAAGCCCTGGCAGAGCACATCCATGAGTTCCCAAGTCAAGCAAAGAACGAGCAAAGCCTTTCCACACCTGCAACTTTTAATGGTTGGGGCAGTTCCAGAGCCACCTCTTCAAGAGTGCAAAGTCTTTTGTTTTGTTTTGTTTTTATTTTAAACAGCTTAAAACCAGCGATAAAAAGTAAAATATAAATTTTTATTTAGAATTAAAAGCAAATACTTCAGTATCACAAACACAATATTAAACTTCAAGAAATATACTGCTAATTTGGAGGGAGCATTTATTTGTGGTTTTGTTTTTGCACGACCATGCACACGAAAAAAAAAAAATTAAAAAAGAAAAAAAAAAATCCAGAGGGGGAAAAAAAAAATGTGGAGCCCGAAATTTTCAACATCTCACCACCAACAAAAAAAACCCAAACCAAACAAAATAAAAAAATAAAATAAGCAGCTGGGTCACAACGTTTCGTACAGAGTTATATATATATATAGACTGGAATAAGATGTTGACAAAATTTCTACAGGAATCATCTTTATGGACAACAAGAAAAGCTCTAAAGAGGCAAACATTGCAATCTAATCTTCTTCTGCTGAGTCTCTCTCCAACGTGTAGGCCATGAAGCAAGCGTCTGGTCTCTTGGGGACAAGGGGATGCCCTGGTCTCACAATCTCAAAGCCCAAAAAGCTGAAAGTACGGAGCAATGCAGCTACAAAACATAAAGCGGGAGACAAAAGTTTCACCCACGTGGTACAGCAAAGCTCAGGTGAGAGCTGCAGGTTGTACCTCCAAGGTGCAAAGAGAACCAACACCCACCTCTGTCGTCTCTGTTCTTGTGGAAACAAATGAACACGTGCTCCACTCGAAGCTGTTCCTCAGCGAATTCCAGAAGAACTGCAAAACTGAGGGAGGGAGGGAGGAACGCAAGGTGTCAGTTTTGAATGCACAGGGAATGTCCTGAAGGGACACACGCCAAGGATGGAGTTCAACTCCTGGCCCTGCACAGCCCCAGCAATCCCAGCCTGGGCCTGAGTGCTGCTCCAACACTCCCTGGGCCCTGGCAGGGAAGAGCTTCCCGCAGAGATGGTGAGCCATTCCACACAGAATTCCTAAGGAAGGGGCATGGCTTGGAGCCTGCCACCAACAGGAGATCCCTGAGCCCCAGGCTGACCTTGAGGGCAGAAATCTAAGTCCTAATGACACAGAAGATGTGTTTTCTGTGGCAGCTGAAGGAGGAGCTGCAGTGACAGAGTCTGAGCCAGGCTGGAGTTCCCCAGGGATAAAACAGCCCAAAATCCCTGATACAGTGGGATCCCAAATCCCAGGTGGTTCTGCCTGCAGCTCAAACCAGGACCACTGAGCTGCAGCCTCTCCCAGGAGAGCATCCAGCAGCATAATTTCAGCTTTCAGAACACGAAAAGTTATTCCACCCCACTGCCAAGACAGGAGTTCATCCTGAATTTTCCCTCACCTGTCCTTGCTCCCCTCGGGCAGAGCACCACTGGGAATTTCTATGTAGAGGTTGTTGTTGTTCAGCACTGCTCTCCAATTAATGTGTTTGGCATCTGTAAGCCTTGACTGGACATTGAGAATTCTTGTCCTGTTGTTAGATGTTAGTTCTTCTGTTACATTCAGCCGATTATCCTGCGAATAAATAAGTGCAGGGTTATTTTTTTTTTCCCCCTCAGGCAAGGAACGCCTCCAAAAAAAAAAAACAAAAAAAAAACCGGTTTTTGTGCCTCATACTCACCGAATAAAATAAATTAGCTGAAAGATTGTGATCCCTCTGACTATTCCCTCGCCCACCTGGGATCTTCAGGGGTGGGTGAGGGACATCAGGAGCACCACCGAGGCCCCGGACCCAGGTTACTACAGCAATTGAAGGGAACCCTGGAACTGCAAAAGGCATCAAACAGTCACACAGGGACCCCACAAAGCATTGACACACTCATCAGATAGCGAGATTTGAAGAAATAAAGCAAGCTCAGGTCAAGGGGCTCCTCCCACCGCATGCCCAGCAAGGGGGGAGACAAAGGAGCCTCCAGAGCAGGGGCAGGAGCTGCTTCGTGCCCATAGAGCTGCTCCTGCAGTTTATGGAGGGAAAGACGGAGTCAGAGAGGAAAACTCATCCCAGTTTGAGGTGAGCCAGGTGTGTTTCTGTCCCAGGCCAGGCCTGAGGTGATCTCAGAAGAGCCACTCTGCAGGAATGTGCTGTGTCCTCACTCAGCACAAACCCCAGCCCAGCAAAACAAGGCTGGTTTTTTTTTTTCCCCTGGGATATCCAGCCCTGGTTACCTCAACCCTTCCCACCAGCACTCCCAGCTCCAGCTCAGGTACCTCCACGAAATATTTCAAGCAGGGACATCTGCGAGATCATCTCCACCACACTGAGGAGCCCTGAGCTGAGCCCACACCTGAACACCAGCAAACCTCCAAACCCCTTTTGCCACCGAATTCCTCGGGGCACCAGGAGGGGAAAGCATCGAGTTTCGAGGATGCAAAGCTCTTTTTTTTTTTTTATTAATTTTTTTTTTTTTTTTGGAAGTTCCTGCCCACCCTCCGGAGCCCGTTTAACTCCTCCCGTGGCAGAGCAGAGCTGGCCCCTCCCTCTGCACCATCCTTCACCCGCAGGCTCAACTCTTGAGTTGCGTCATCTCAGCAGATGCAGCAATCGAGGCCCTTGGGGAGATTTTCACAATCGTCCTGTCTCGAGTGCCAGGAGCCACTGCAGCCATTTGCAAATCCGAATAAACAGCTCCAAAATAAGCCTCCATTTTGCACCCCTCGGCACGGCGGTTTCAGCGATTTTGGGGTGGTCGTTTTGGGTTTTTGTTTTTGTTTTTTTTTTTTTCTTTTAAGGAGCTTGAAACTTGTGATGGATAATCCGTATTAGAAAGGCTGGGAATGAGCAGTGAGGGGAAATATGTGCTGGAAGCTAAATTATATATATATATCTTAAAAAATGATCTATATAGAGCGATTACAGGTTTTTACTAAAAATTTGTATTTTAAATTTTACATTTACTTAATATATTTATGTTTATTTCGTATATTTTGAATATAAATTTCGACTTTATTTAGCATATTTATTTAACATAATATATTTATATTTAATATATTTATTTAATAGAAAATATTTATTTAAAAATATAGATTTTAACTTTATATTTGCATCTGTTTTACGCACATTTATTTTAGATATTCATTTAAAACATACGTTTTTAACTTTGTTGTTTAGTTGACGCATGTTTATTTTATACATTTATTTAAAAGGTAAATTTATACTTATGTATCTTTGACGCATATTTATTTTATATATTTAAAACAAATTTGTTCCTTCCACATTTCTTTTACGCATATTTTATATATTTATTTTAAACATGTTTTACCTTTGTTATTAACTTATTTAATGTATCTTTATATGTGAAATTTTAACTTTATATATTTTTACATATATATTTTCAACTTTCTATGTTTAATATATCTATATATTATATTTTATACAGAACTATTTAAAATCTAAAATTTCAAATTTTTTTTTTTTTAATTAAGTGTTCAATTTTAGGCTGTTTAAAAGCCAATTTTCTTTGGTACCAGCATTATTTATTTCATATCCCGGTGACTGTAAACTGTACATCCCTGCTCTCCCTGACAAATAAACCTTTCAACACCCTTTTCAGGAGGGTGCAGCAGCAGTCCCTGTCACAATTTCACCTTTCTCCCCCACAAAACGTGGTGCAAAATGAAGGTTTCCAGCCACGAATACATTTCAGAGCGATGTTTACGTGCGTTTACGCCTCTTGGGAAGTAAAAAAAACCCACCTTTATACCGCAGGCGAGTATAAAAAGGGCGAAAAATCTCCTTTCGCAGCCCACACAGGAGGCGCGAAGGGCAGATCGGAGCCCCGAGCACCCCCAGTCCCCCCCCAATTCAGGTATTTTCCTTCCTCCCAGCACCTGTGGGGGCTCTTTAATCTTTCGGGGCAGTTTGGAACCACCAGCTCTAACACCCTTACCCTCGATTAGTTCTCCGCAGTGTCCACGGTTACATAAAGGGGATAAATCCCCTTCAATCCTTCCGTATCTTTGCCTAATTATTGCTTCCCCCCCCCCCCCCCCCCCCCCTCAGCCCTGCTGGTGTCGCCGGTGCCCTCAGGGGTACCGAGATAGCCCCAGGGGGCCAAAAAACACCTTTTTCTCTGGTGGGTTTTTTCCACTCTCCCCTCCCGCCTTTGCCCACACACAGGGCGGGGGCCAGGCCGCCCCTCCCCCGCCGCCCACGGGGCCTCCCCCACACCCTCCGCGGCCACCGGGGAGGCCACTGGGCACGGGGACAACGAGGAGGAGGAGGAGGAAGAAGAAGGCAGCGAGCGCCCGGCGGGTGCCAAGGCTGAAGGAGGCCGCGGCCCCTCACCTGCTCTGTCCGGTACTGAGGCTCAGCACAGCGGGCATGATGGTGCTTTTATTCCCCTCTTTCTCTCTAGCGAAGCAGTGGCTGTTGAGTATCCGTTGCAGGGAGGATTTCACCATCCGGCCGCTCTGGTCCGAACCCCGAAACCCTCCGCCGCCTCCGCCCGCCGCTCCCCAGGCGCTGCTACACAAAATGGCACCGCGGCCGCAGCGGCTCCTCATATACCCTCCGACGCCACGCCCCCTCGCTGAGACCACGCCCCTCCCCGCGAGACACTCCCCCAAAAAGAGACGCCTCTCATTGCAAGGCGCGGGTGTCAATCAGAAAATGCCGCTTTCTATTGGCTAAAAGGAGAGAGGGGGGCGGGACGGCGAGCACGGGTTAGCAGGGGAGGCGGGGGGGTAACTGAGCGTTGTGATTGGCTGTGCCTGCCGCGGGTGGGCGGGGCCGGCGGGGCTCGGGGCAGCGGGCGCCTCGCAGGTCTCACTGTCCCCGGAGCCGCCGGTTCGAGTCCCGCGCCCCGCCCGGCTGAGGTAACCGGGGAAGGGAGGGCAGGGAGGGAGGGAGGACAGGGGTGGAGAGACTTGGAATGACTTGGAAAGGCACGGAGAGACAGGGAGGGATTGGGAGGGACGCGGGGGCTTCGCACGGTGCAGCCCCGGGGGTGGAGGGGCAGCAGCGGGACCCCCTGAAGGGACAGCGCCGCCCTCCCCGCCGTGCGTGGAGCTTCACGCTGAGGGAAAAGTTGGGATAAAAAACACCAGTGGAACGCCTCGAGGAGGGCGAGAGGGCCTAATAAGGACGGGCTGCGGTTCTGATCTGGTTTTGGGGGGTGTTTGGGTTGCGGTCGCACCCCGGCCTCTCCTGGATGCCTTTGGACCGGATGGGTTATGGATTTATGGGGGAATGGGGAATGGCTGGTTTATGGATTTGTAGGGGAATAGCTGGTTAATGCGTTTACAGGAGAGCAGGGATGGGGAATAGTGGAGTTATAGTGGAATAAGGATGAGGAATGGCTGGTCTATGGATTTATAGGGGAGTGGGGATGGGGAATGGTTGGTTTATGGATTTATAGTGGAACGGTCATGGGGAATAGTTTATGGGTTAATAGGGGAATAGGGATGGAAATAATTGATTTGTGGATTTATAGGAGAATAGGGGTGGGAAATCACGTTAACTTGTGGTGGAACAGGAATGGGGAATGGTTGGTTTATGGATTTATAGTGCAATGGGGATGGGGAATGTTGATTTATAGTGAAATAGGGATTGGGAATAGTTTATGGATTAAGAGGGGACTAGGGATGGAAAATAGTTGGTTTATGGTAGAACAGGGATGGGGAATGGTTGGTTTATGGATTTATAGGGGAATAGGAATGGGGAATGGTTGGTTTATGGATTTATAAGGGAACAGGGATGGGGAATGGTTGGTAAGTGATGATCTTTTAAGCCAAGAAGGCATTTGGCTGTGCTTTGGTGAGGAGGTGGGTAAATCCTGGTTATTTACACAGCAGAAGTTGGGCTCATGCCCAGAACAAACATCCCCTGCCCTCTGCTTTCCATCTCCTGCCAGGAGGGTTGGAAATCTGGGCTTTGGGGCCGTGGTTGGGTCTTGCTGAAGCCCCACAGCAAGAACAGCCCGGAGGAAAAGACGGGAATTTGGAAAGGGGGCACCTCTTCTGGATGGGATTGATGGAAAAAAATGCATCTTCCTCCCTCTGGGGTGAGGGTCAGGCTTCAAAATGCATCTTAAAACAGCAAATAGGTCACAATTCCCATGACTTTGGGAACGAGGTCTTCGAACGAGCCACTTCTGAACGTGGCAGCCTGGAAACCGAGTCAGGAGCACACCAGGGGGCACCTCCTAAAAAGTGGATTTATCCTGTGTGGAGAGGAAGCTCCAAATAACGGTTTAAGTGATGCTGAATCGAGTTTTCAGGCAGGAATGCCTTGTAAATTAAGTGGGGAAAGGTGTTTACAGAGCCAAATAAAACTACTAGAGAGACACTGTAATGGTTATCACAATCATGGTTTTCTATAAACAAAATTGTAGATGACTGCATTTCTTTTTTTCTTCATTCAACTCGAGCTACCACACACTTATTTTATTGCCTTCAGGTGCCATGGCTGCATTTTTTTTAGTTGTTGGGGTGTTTTTTTTTTCTTTTTTTTTCTATCTTACTTATTTTTATTTGCTTTAAAATATTCCCATCCAGGAGCTCTGAGCACATGGATGACCCATTGATTGGTTCCACTTTGCAGAAGGGATAATTGTCTAAATCCCCACCCACCCCCCTGCGCCCTCTGATTGCCCAGGATGCAACAAAGTGGGTCGAAAAAGAAAAACAATGTTCTGCAGCTTTAGAGGAGAAGCCTGGCCTGGAGAGCGGCCGGGGAATAATCTGGGAATCATGGAAAGTAAGAGGTGCTGCAGGAACCCTCCCTTAACTCCCGCAAATGAGGCATCAGAGCTCTCACCTCGGGAGATTTTGGGTGTTGATTTACGGAGGGGAAAGCGCCTCGATTTTAACGCCTTACCCAGGGAACAGCTCGAAACAGCGGCATGGCTGCAATTCCAGAATATCCAGCCCCAAACGGAGCACGCGGGAGCAGATGCAGCAATCCACGCGCTGCGTTCCGAGGGGTTTTCCCGGTGGGGGCGGGTGGATGTGTTAGTGGGTGGAAGGGGCTGCATTAGCGCTGGGTGATAGACTTCGTTCTCCCCAGTAATGGCATTTATTATTCATGTGCTAATCCCGCTGTAATTCCTCCTGATGGCTCTGCGGTGGTGGAGGACTCATCTCATCCTCGCGGCTGTTTTTCCTGCCTGGGAACAGCTCTGGACTCTTTGAGTACCTGGCACCTCCGGGGGCCATCGCTCCATTTCACCGCCCAGCGCCCGCAGAGAGGCAAAAAGCAGCTCTGCAAAAGCCCCACCGCCCCGTGCTGGGTTTGTGTTAAATATCCCAGGGGATTAGTGCCAGCTGCAGTTTTGCTGAGGTGGCCTGGCCTCACTTCCCTTCAGCAGCGACAGTGATTCAGAAAACCCTCCCCGGGCAGCCTCTGACTCACCATTCCAGGATTACAGCTGAGGCACTCTGAGATGTTGCCATCCTCCAGCTGGGTTTTTACCCCTGGTCTGCCAGGATTGCCCTTTCCAGCTGTGGAGGGGTCACAGCTACCCCGGCTGCATCCCCAGTTCAGCATCCCAATCCCTGGAATTATCGAATTCAGGGAGCAGTGAGCCCTGACAGGTGATGTCTGAGCAGCCCTTCCTACTTGCCCACATCTGCTGTGGCACAGGAGCTTCCAACACATTGGGAAGATTCATAGAATCCCGGGATACCCTGAGCTGGAAGGGACTCCAGGATCATCCAGCCCTGCCCAGGACACCCCAACAATCCCCCCCTGTCCCTCAGAGCGTTGTCCAAACACTCCTGGAGCTCTGGCAGCCTTGGGGCCGTGCCCACTGCCCTGGGGAGCCTGGGCAGTGCCCACCACCCTCTGGGGGAAGAACCTTTCCCTGAGATCCATCCCAACCCCCCTGGCACAGCTCCAGCCCTTCC
>NW_020956922.1:45790-56530 GCF_003031625.1 Empidonax traillii
ACAGCTCCAGCCCTTCCCTGGCTCCTGTCCCTGGTCCCAGAGCAGAGCTCAGCGCCTGCCCCTCCGCCTGCCCTCGGGAGGAGCTGCAGCCCCCGAGGAGTCTCCCCTCAGTCTCCTCTGCTCCAGCTGAACCAGCCCAGTGCCCTCAGCTGCTCCTCACACCCTTCCCCAGCTCCCTGTCCCTCCTTTGGGCACTCCCCAGCACCTTTATCCCTTCCTTCATTTCTTTATTTTATTTCAATCTTCCAAACAGCTGCAAACAGAGACTCTAACCCGTCAAACTCCTGAGGCTCAAGTTCATCCCAAACCCAACACGGGTGTCCCCAAAGTGCACCACGGCCTTCCCACCTCCAACAAATCCTTTCCAAAGGGCCGACACAGCCCCCGGGCGGGAGGTGCTGCAGGGATATTGTGTCAGTCGTCAGAGAGCTCCTCAGGGAGCTCCCAGCAGGTCCCAGTTGCTCCGGGCTCTTACACAAGCAGGTCACAGCAACTGGGCTGCGTGAAACCACCTGGGAAAGGGCCTTGGACAGTCTGAGTTCCTCAATAAGCAGAGCACTTAGTGCAGAAAGCACAGAAAAGCAGCAGCACAGCTGATCTCCGTGTTACGGGTCTGAGCTGCAATTGTTTCAGGCTGAGGAGTTGCTTTTCCCAGAGTTTCCTTCTGTGGCTTCTTTCCTCGTGATTTTCAGCCTCTTTTCACTGAAGAGGTCTTAAACATCAGTCAAAATCCCCACTTAATGATTCTTTGTCCAGCTTCTGTGGGTTTTAGTTCCTGAATCAGGTTGGAAGAAGAGTTTGTGGCAGCACAGGAAGAGCTTAAAAGTCAAATTGGGAACTGGTGGCTGCAAGAAATGGACATGGGATAAGTAACTGTCTTTCCTCTTCGTTGTCTTTCCAGGTTTGCAAGTTCAAGTGACACCAGATTAGTGCTCAGAAAGATATTCAGGAGCTGAAACACTCCTAAGACCTGTTGGCTCTGAGATCCTGAAACCATAGTGACACCTTTTATTTCAAGGAGGGAAGATAAACCCTTTCTCTTGTCCATGTGACTAAAGCAGAATTAAATAACCCAGCTGCAAATATTGGTGCTGCTGCAGAGGAGGCTGCTGGAGCAGCTGCAGTTGAAGCAGCTCCTGCATCCCTTTTCTAGAGGAGGGGAAAAAAAAAGCTCCAGGGAAGGGGGAAAAAAAAAAAAATTCTACTTGACATGTACTTTCTGCTCAGCTGCATCATCCTGTCATTGCTCTTCCTGAAGGTGGAAATAGATGATTATGGCATTTAGCAGCATCGTGGGGATTGATCTCACTCAACATTTGCTGACCAGGGAGAGGGCAACAAGGGAAAAAAAACATGAGCTCTCTCCTAAAGCATGTGCAGTCCACATTTAGTAACTCCCCAAAAATGGTAATAAGGGATATTAATTAATTAATTCCTCGAGCCAGGCTTTAAAATCAAGTGGTTCTGACTGCCCTTTCTCTCTGTTTCCACTGCAGGAAGACTCTGCTTGTGCTTGCAGTTGTCAGAGGTATCTAGAGATGCAGCCAAGCACCAAAACAGGACAGGAGCTGAGGCAGAGATGTCCATCAGGACATGTTTTCACAGAAATCACTGTGTGTGATGACTTCACCCCGCAATTTAGCTGGTTTGAGTCATGGAATAATTGAAATGTTCGTCTTGGTCAGCCCTGTGTGGAGATGAAGGACGGCAAAGGCTTGTGAGGTTTTATCAGAACGCTGGACGGGGTTATCTCTAAAGTTATAAGGCCTACATTTTATAAGTGATTAAAAAAAAAAAGGCTCTTAAATCAACCCAGCTCCTTCTCTAGCACTTCCTCTCCTCACAGGTAACAGTTAACTACCAGTTATCTAATTTTAAACACTCCCCCACTAAATCACCACTTAGCGTGTCAGAATCTATTCTGATCTTTGTGGGACAAGTAATTAGAACACCTTTTCTAGCTGGAAAACTCTCATTTTCTTTGTGAGAACAGTTTTGTTTGAAGGTCAGGTTCTCTGCAGACCCACTTGAGCTGGAAGGAGACTCTGCCACTGCCAAGTGGGGCAGGAATTTTAGGTGTTCACTAGCACGGGCGGGCAAGAATTTCTTTCCCAAGATCTTTGGGGAGATACCAAACTAGAAGAAAGCAGTCACTAGTTCAGGCCCACCAAAGAAACTTGGGATCCCTGTTTTTCCGCTTAAAACCAGCTGGGACGAAGAGAAATTGAATGCAGATGAGGGAACAGATGTTTAAAACGCTTTCAAATCTGATTTAGGGGGTGGAATCCAGTGTCACCTGGGAAGGGCTGAGTTGTTTTCTTGGAGCTTGCAGGGTCAAACCAACCAGGACCTGCTGCTCAAGCTTCCACCTAAAAAAAAAAAAACGTGGGGCTGAAGGGGAGAAGGTTGAGGTGAGAACAGGAAATAAAATCAGCTGGAGAGGTGGGTTGGCCAAGAGCAGGAGACACAAGGAACACTCAGGGAATGACACCTTAGGATTCCTTGGTTTTATTTAAGATTAACGTTCCCCCAGCCTGATTTCTGCATCGATTTTGCTCTGGGTGCTGCTGCCAGCCACCAACAAGGGGCCACGAGGAATTCCGAGGTGGTTACAAAACAATGAAGTGAAAGAACATCCCAACACCCTCCCCCGGAACAGTTCCTGTTTCGTTTGTGCCGGGCCAGCCTCAGCTCGTGTCCATCCCCCCGAGGGGGCTGGAGCTCTGCTTCTTGGAAAAAGGGGGATAATTTGGAGAGGGGAAAGAGCCCCGTCCTCCCCTTGGCCACGGAGAGGGTGTTGGGGTGCCCAGCACCTCGCAGGGTCCTCAGCAAATGCCCCCTCTATGCCATCACCCCGTGATCAGCATTTCTGAGGGCACCAGCTTTGTAGGTGGATTTGGCCATGACTATTTTCCCTCTCTGCTGACCCCTCCCCAAATCCTACTTGCTGTGCCTTTGTATGGAGTCTTTACAGGTTTATTTTTTTGCTCTCTCCCACAAGTCCATCACCGTGTGACGTTTCTCTGCAGGACAAGCCGCTTTCCCAGGCAGGTGATGGAGGAGGAGGGAAGGAGTGGCTCGTTTTTCCCTTCAGCTCCTGCTCTGCTTGGAGCAGCCAAGCTCGGGGATGAGGAAATGCCCGGCACGGCCCGGCTTGGCTTGGCTTGGCTTGGCTTTTGTCAGCCCTCGTTTCGTTTGGAAATGTTATCCAAACAAACAGATGCCGGCGGGATGAGCGTTAAGACCTGTGTCTAAAGTCTGAGTTCAAGAGGGAGCTTTTGCCTGCTCAAACACTTCACCCCAGCAGCTCGTTAAAATGCAGATATTGCAAGGAGACTTCCCCACCTCCCCACCCCCCAGATCATTCCTGCGATAAGAGCATATTTTCCCACCAATAAAATGAACGAGCCCGGAGGGCAGGGAAGGTTATTTTGCCTGGAATAAGTCGTAGCCCACGCTCCTTCCCCTTAACCGTGGCCAAGGAACCGGTTCACTCTCTGGCAGAGAGGGATTGCTTCCCTCTTCGTGCTTGCTTTGTTTTGGGTGTAAATCCCTGTGGATTCAGTCACTCACGGGGCGGGGGGTGCTGCGGGAAGGAGATCCAGCCCTGGCAGAGCTGCTTTTGCCGGGCTGTTTGTTTGAGCTGCAGGAGCCTCGTGCTTTCTGCCCACGAGCCACCCGTGTCTGAACCAATATTTACTCAGGGCTCTGTGCGCTGGGATCGTCAGCAATCCCTGCACCCAGAGCGGGGCTGGAAGCAGCCACCCGGCCAGATTAGCAGCTTGGCTTGTTTACATTTTAAAAATAATAGAAAAAAAAAAGAAAAAAAAAAAGTGCTCTCCGATTTCAGGCTGAGGGAAAGGTGGCAGCTCGAGAGCTCCGGGGAGCCTTTACCCACGCACAGGCAGAGCTCTCCCTGCAACAACCTGCCCAGAAAGACCCCTCTGCACACAGACCCCGGCCTGTGCAGGCCTTGGAACCCCCCCCCCAGAGGGACAAACCTGCTCTGTGACAACCCAAAATCCAAAGAACAGGTGTTTTACGGGGTGTCCCCAAGGGCCTGACACCAAACTGCCCCCGAAGGAGGCACCGAGCCCAACACCCGAGGAGGGGAGGCTTAAACTGAAGGCAGCTCCGTTTCACTACTAGAATTTTCCGGTTTTCCCACAAGTTTTTATTTATGAAGCCGGTCTAGCTTACAGATTAACTCGCCCTGCCTCCTGCTTGTTGTTAACTCTGAGATCCGACGGGTTTGTTGATGGGGGAAGGTGTGACCGCAGCGCTCGGTGTTTTCCAGCTGAGAGCAGCACCGTGCCTGTCCTGGGGTTTCCGGAGAAACCAGGTTTTAGGGAGCTGTTTCTTCCCACAGTCTGTGTCTGTGAGCCCCCAATCCACCCACGGAGCCAGGGGCAGTCTTTGGGGAGGTAAAAAGCCCTCTCGGTGCTCTTGATGAGACCGACAGATTTCCTGAGGTGCTGAGAGATGAAGAGGTGGCTCAGGGCAGGCAAGAATCCTTGAAATTGCTGTTCAGGGTTGGAGCCACGACCTAGTTAGTCTGATTTGCTGCTCCCAGTGACTTTTACCGAGTAGTTCAGGTGATGAGCTGAAAACCTCCCGCCTCGGAGATGGAGGAAAAGACGGGGAGTGGCTGTGGCAGCTGAAAATAAACGGGACAGGAGTTAAGAAGTCGTGCTGAAATCTGCTTTTCTGGGGTGTTTTAGCTACTGAAGCTGTTGCTCTTTTCCTTTGGACGTCTGTCTGATCCCCACATCAGTGTTTGTCCATTCTGGGCTCAGGGTTTCCCTGCTGGGTGAGTTCTTTCCCATTGCTCTGCCTTCCTGCTGCTCCCCTGGACTTTCATCCTGCAGCACAAGAATTTCCCAACTCGCAGTTCCTTATTCCCTGTGAGGGTTCCACCTTTGTTTGGCCTCACCCACGGACACATCCTTGTCCCACCACACCAACACCCAAACTCTGGTTTATTTGTGTCTTGGTGCCCCCTGGGGTTTAGAAAACCCTTGGAGTTTTAACGAGCCTTGAGCAGAAGGGATCAGAGAGGACCATGTTTTCATCCCCGTGTCACAGGAGATATTTCCTGCCGTTGCAGAAGGGCAGGTAATCCCTGATCCTGCCCCCCCCAAAAAAAGGATCAGCTTTTCAGGACTCCTCCCTGAAAATGTTTAACCTGTTCAGAAAACCCTTCAGTGACGAGAGCCCAACATTTCCCTACACAATCCTCCCAGCACTTCCCTGTCTTTACCACTACAAAATCTTTGCGGTGGTTTTTTTTTTCCCCCCCCTTAAATTCCTGCTGTTCATCCCTCGCTCACCCTGGGCAAGAGCAGCTTCTCTCCAGTCAGTCCTCACAGGACACATCCAAACCTTTTTCCTCCATCCAAAATACTCCTTTGCAGCCATTCCAATGAGCCCTTTTTTCCATGATTTTCTTCCCCCTGACCTCCAGGTCCAGCAGCTCTGTCAGAGGAAACCGTGGGATTGGGGAAAAACAAACTGTCCTTCATTTTCCTGGAAAACAACTTGTTGTTGCAGCTCTCCCGGGCTATTATTATTATTATTATTATTATTATTATTATTATTATTATTATTATTATTATTATTATTATTATTATTATTATTGTATTTCATGTGCAGCAATCCTACCCTTTGTTTTGTTGGGAAGAACAAACTTCAGGAAGAGCCGCCTTCCCCCTTCTCCTGCTTCTTGTCAGGGAGGGCTCTCAGCCATCCCAAATCATTCCCACACAAGTTATATATGGAAAGCCTCTCTCTGTGACCACCCAAGTGCCAGCACCTCCTTAGGTGAAACCCAAGTGTTTATAAATTCCTTTGCTGGATGTTGGAAAAGGAACTTTAAAAAAAAAAAAAAGAGGCACAAAATCCATGGAGAACAAGGAGGGAAAAGCTCAGCAGATCCACCTGGGATCAATGAGGATGGTTTGAGGTGGAAGGGGCCTTAAAGTTCATCCCATCCCACCCCCTGCCATGGGCAGGGACACCTTCCACCAGCCCAGGTTGCTCCAAGATCCAACCTGGCCTTGGACACTTCCAGGGATCCAGGGGCAGCCACAGCTTCTCTGGGCAACCTGTGCCAGGGTCTCACCTCCCTCCCAGCCAGGAATTCCTTCCCAATATCCAATCCAAACACTGAGCTTCGCAAAAGGGCCGTAGGAGCCTCACACTGGATCCTGTGACTCGTTTGGGTCCCTGCTCTGATGTGCTGTTGGAAGTTGCTTTCCGTGCTCTGGCAAAGGGATCTGAAGCGGCTTTGGCCGCACCTGCCGGGCTCGGGAGGATGGAGGTGGAAGGAGTTTTGGCAAAACCTTTCCCTGCACCACAAAAATGTTGCCTAGAGAGTCCCCCAGGAGTCTGGTTTAGCCCCTGTGTGCTGATCTTTGAGGAGGAGCGAAGGAAATTATTTTTTTAGGGGGGTGAAAACTGGTGGCTTTTCATCTCCCTTCACACCCAGAGCAAAGTGGTTCCCACGGGACTGGTGGGAACCCTCTGTGAGTTGGGTGAAGAGACTATTTACAAGGGATAGGACAAGGGGGAATGGCTTCCCACTGCCAGAGGGGCAGGGTGAGATTGGATATTGGGAAGGAATTGTTGGTTGGGAGGGTGGGCAGGCCCTGGCACAGGTTGGGCAGAGCAGCTGTGGCTGCCCCTGGATCCCTGGAAGTGTCCAAGGCCAGGTTGGACGGGGCTTGGAGCACCCTGGGCTAGTGGAAGGTGTCCCTGCCCATGGCAGGGGGTGGGACTGGAAGAGCTTTAAGGTCCCTTCCAGCCCAAACCAGTGTGGGATTCTATGAAAAGACTCGGGGTGGGAAGGGAATTGAGGACAAAGAGAAAAAGGATCATGGCAGGGCTTTGCTTGACTTTGGGTTGCCCCTCCCCAGCCTCACTTCCTTGATTCCAGAGGTGTTCAGCCCCCACTGGAGCGGGAGATGGTGCTGAAAGTGCCCCTTGCTCCCCTCTTAACCTCCCACCCTGAAAATGGCACCAGCAAACCCTCAGGGAGCAATCCCACTGCTGGTGCCTGCACAGCGCGTGGGGAAGGTGGTGTCCCGTGTTTTGGTGGGATTTGGAGACCCTGTGTGAGTGGAGGGGCTGAATCCCAGGAGAAATCAGGCAGGAGGCTGAAGCAAACCCTGCAGGGAAGGACGGGGCTCGTTCTTCATCCCCCACCTCCCCCGTCTGAGCAGAAAACGATGGTGCGGCACCAACCCCAACCCCCCGGCAGCGTTCCCTCCGTGCCAAAGCTGCCCCAGCCCCTTTTCCCCTCGCCAAACCCCCGGCCCTGGGCACGGCCCGGCCAGGGCACGGTTTGCTCGGGGCTGGGTGAGGCTGAGTCAGAGCTGGGCTCAGCTCCGGGGGCTGGAGCGGGAGCATCTCCCGCGCTCCTCCCGCACCTCCATCCCCGGCACCGGCGGCTGGAGCGAGACGGGGCCGGTCCCTGCATGTGCCTCGCCTTTGTCTGGGCTGGGTGAGCACAAACCGCCGCAGGGAGGCATTTTAACCACGGAAAAAAAAAAAATTAAAAAAAAATAAAAACCACGCGGGGCTCGATTGTTCCCTGAATCTGTGGAAAATTCCTCCTGTTCCCTCTCCCCTTTGCTCGAGCGGAGGGGAGGGGGGGAGGTGTCCGTGCCTTTGGGGTGGGAGCTGCTGCTGCTGCTTTTGAATTCCTGCCTCTAAATGATTTATTGGGAAAGACTGGCTGGGGGGAAGCGCAGCGATCACGGAGCGTTTTGGGACCGGCCGTTTAAATGTCACCGGGAAAAGAACGGGGAAGAAATGAATCCCCACCGTCCCTTCCCATCCCTCCCCTCCCCATCCGACCCGAGCCAAACCAGACGGGAGAGGCCATCCCTGCCCCGTCCCGAGCTTCCCTGGACTGGGGGCGCTTCCCTGGGCACAGGGACAGAGGGAATGGGCAGGGAATGGGCAGGGATGGCAGTGGGTGATGTGCTGGCCCTGGGCACCGCTTTGGTTCTCATCCCACAAACGCTGTGGGTCCCTCCATCCTTCCACGCCCCTCATCCCGGGTGCCCTTCCCCCTCTTCCCCCGTGGATTTGCCTCGTTCTGCTGCTCCATTTTTCCTTCATTGCCTTCTTCAGACCCTGCCTTATTAACCTGAATTTCTGGCTCCTTTTCTCACCCACCTCCCTGATTCTTTCCCTGGCTTTGAGGCTGACTGGGATGATTTTTTAGCTCCCTTTTTGAACTCCCTGTGCCAGCCAGCACTGCATCATGGGCTGGGCAGGGAGGGGGACTTCTGATTGTGGGATGTGCTGAGCTGTGGATCAAGGATGGTTTGGGGTTGTGGAATATGAACTGTGGATCAAGGATGATTCCTACCTGTGGGATCTGAGCAGTGGATCAAGGAGGATTCCTGTTTGTGGGATCTGGCAAGACAGGGATTGAGGATGATTTCTGGTTGTGGGATGTGGCAAGCAGGGGATCAGTGATGATTTTGGGTTGTGGGATGTGGTGAGCAGTGGATCAAGGATGATTTTGGGTTGTGGGATGTGAGCAGGGGATCAAGGATGATTTTGATCATCCTTGGATGATGGAATGTGGGAAGCAGTGGATTAAGGATGATTTTGGGTTATGGGATGTGGGAAGCAGTGGATCAAGGATGATTTTGGGTTATGGGATGTGGGAAGCAGTGGATTGTGTCTCTGGTCAGGGCACAGAAAAAACTGTTGCTTGGCTGCTGGAAGTTGAACTGAACAAACCTCTGGAAGATCCTGTTGTTATGGGGGAGGGAGGTGGATTTAGGGTTGAATCCCATGACAAAGACACAAACTGCTCCAGGAAACTCATCTGGGATCTTCTACAGCCCATCCTCATGAATTTATTATTTATGGAGCACAGCAAATGTTATTCCCTCTGTTCACAGGCAGGAAATCTGTGGGATTAGCCCTGATCAGATCCCAGACCTGGAGCTCAGCCCAAACCTCCCAAGGCTTTTTTTTTGCACCCAGGACACTCAGGTTGGGCCCTTTGGCCTGTACTTTTGCCTCTCCAATTTGTTTTCTTCTGCTCTGGAATCCCTCCTGTGCCCCTGGTGTCTCCAAAACTCGGTGGGAGCCTCTTCCCACGGGGGTGGAACAGGAGATGCAGATCCTTGGCTGGTGCTGCCTGTGGGATGTGACAGGAGCCACCCAACTGCCACTGCCATTTCCTTCTCTCTCTAATGCTCAAATTCAGGTTTGTAGCAAATCCTGGCACCTACAGCAAGCAAGGAAGGAAAAATCCTGGAATGGCCTGAGCTGGAAGGGACCCCCAAGGATCAGGAGGGAGCTGCTGCTGTCATTCCTCTCTATTTGTTCTCTTTTTCCCGCAAAACTTTGAGCTTTTAGTTCTCTCTGCAGGGCCCAGGCCTGGCCAGGGGACAGCAGGGAGGGACATTTGAAGGGTTTGTTTCATTTCAGGTTCTTTTAAAGCATCTGGGAAACTGCAGCTGAACTGCAGTAACTCTGCACTGACCTCCTGTCCCTTCTTGCCTTTGAATTCCTCACCTCCCTCTTTTCCCATGGAAGTGGAGAGCTGCTCTGTTTAGGGACCGGTGAACTCCCCATCAGAGGCATCTCCAGTCACTTTTCTGCTCAGTTTTGGCAGTGATTTCACTCAGAAATGAAGACCTGAGCTCGTGGCACCGGCGAGTTCCGTGGTTGAAGCGATCCCACGGCATTTTTTCCACGTGAATAACCCCAAGAATCCCTTTTTTTTTTGGGCACACCTTGCACAGTTACACCCAGAGGCATCCCAGAGGGCTCAGGGAACCCAGAGCCCCAGGGGAACCAGAGAAAGGTGGGGTGGAACTGGTGTAAATCCACAGGGATTCCACTGGTTCTGCTGGAGCTCCACCGGGATTTCTGTCCGTGTCCCTGACGTGTGGGGACACAGCCTGAAGGACACGGGGAACTGAAGCCAATCTGGGAATTTCCTGGCACCGACCCTCATGCCAGGAGGCAGAAACTGGGACAGCAGCAGAAGGAGCAGCTGGAGGTTGGATCCAGGTCGGATCCTGCCCTGCCCAGGAGTTTATTCACTGTTTTCTTGCTACACTTCATCTCCCTTAGTCTGTAAATCACCCTCCCTTTGCACATCCCCAGATCCCAGCTTGGCAGAAGTTACACAGTTTTACCACTTATGCCCGTTTATGTCCCGTAAATTAAGTCAGTGATGAGCTTGGCACGGGATCTGGGAAGCTTTTCCCGGCAGGAGCAGTGTCTCCCCTTTAATTAAACATCACGGGTTCCTGGTGAATCCTCGCGCTGTGAGAAACCTTCACGCCGTAATTTATGGGAAATCTGGTTTGATGTGCAGAGCTGGGCCCTGCTTTGAACCTTGGACACAATTCCAGAGCTCCCTGGGAATCGTCTGACTGTGAGTCAGGGCTGAGCAGGCCTGAGTCTGAATTTAGGGGGAGCCCTTCCTCCAGTGGGTTTTAAACCTTTTCCCAAAGTATGGAACACTTGGCTCCACAGAAATGGGATCCAGGACTCCCTTCCATGTCTACAGATGCTGAGCTCTGCTCTGGGACCAGGGACAGGAGCCAGGGAAGGGCTGGAGCTGTGCCAGGGGGGTTGGGATGGATCTCAGGGAAAGGTTCTTCCCCCAGAGGGTGGTGGGCACTGCCCAGGCTCCCCAGGGCAGTGGGCACGGCCCCAAGGCTGCCAGAGCTCCAGGAGCGTTTGGACAACGCTCTGAGG
>NW_020956922.1:57215-63126 GCF_003031625.1 Empidonax traillii
TTGCTTATCTGTGCCTTTTCGAGGGGATCAGAGAGTGTTCAGAGGATTCCTGCAAACACAGGATGCTTTTTATCCACCGCCATCCCTCCACCACTGCCAGCAGTTCCCTGGGAAGCCTTTTTGCTGCCTCAGCCCGAGCTGACATTTGCACAGCTCCGTCCCCAGAGGTCCCTGAGCAGCATCAGCTCCTTCCCAGCCCAGCTCTGCACCTGGGTTATGGCTTTTCAAGGAGCCAAACTGATCCTGATGGTGTCTGGGATCCCACCCCTCCCTCCTGTAAGCTGGAGAAAGCTCCAACCAGCAGCAGGGAAAAGGGAAGGCAAGAGGAAAGTCCATGGAATGGAGGATTTCCCTGTGGGAGTGGGAGTCCCCCTGAGGGATGGGGGGCAGAGAAAGGGGAAGGAAAGCTCCTGCAGCCCCTCTGGGCACAGCAGAACCTGCCCCAGGTGATGGTGTTTTGAGCCACAGCACAATTCCCCTCCTTGTCCACAGGGCAAATCCCGTGGGGCAGGGACAGGAGGGCTCCAGGCAGCTCCCAGCAGGCAGGAGGTGCCACAGGGCCATCCAAAAGCTGGGTTTTAAAAAGCAACCAGAAGTGTCAACACATGTGAAACATCCACTTGGCAGGGACAACCCCACTCTCAGGTCCTTTTCCATCCCTTTTTCCACATCCTTGCCCGGTGTCGTTCCCACCGCCCTTCCCTATTCACAGAGAGCCTTTCCCCGGAGTCTCTGGGCTTTTTAACCTTTATTCTTGGAAAATTATTCACTTCTTGGACCTGCCAGGGAGCAGTTACTCACCCAAACTCCTCCCCCAGTCCGGCTGGAGCAGAAATTCCCACGAGGCAGCGTCGGATTCCCCGCGGCCAAACCCCGGCTGGGCCTCGTGCCGGGACCTGTCCGGCGCATCCCGGGGTTCTCAGCCTGGCTCTGCTCTTCATTCACCTGCACAGAGGCTCTGCTGCCTTTGATGCCTCTCCCATGAGATCACAAACCTTCCCAGGGCAGGAGCAGAACACCCCTGGCGCCGATGGAATCCTTCCTCCGGGTTCCTTCCTCGCTCCCTCCTCGCCGCCGCAGCGTCTGGAGGCGCTCGGGAATCACCTGGATGTGGCACTGGGGGGACGTGGGGGTGGTGCTGGTTGATGGCAGGGCTTGATGACCTCACAGATCTTCTCCAGCCTCAGTGGTTCTGTGGCTCTCTGGAGGATGGAAGGTCCCAGCGGTGAAGATCCCAACAATTTACAGAGCACAGCCCAGCAATCTGGGGGTGGTTGGTTCCCCAGCTGGGGATGGATTGTGTGGAGCCCCCAGCGCTCCTAAAGCACCTCCCTGGGCATTTTGTAGGGTGGGAAATAACCAGCAGGTTGTTGGAGCCTGGTGGGGATGGAGAAGGTTCTTCCACCCCACATCCCCCAGAGGGCAGAGGTGGTTAGAGGGGTGGCACCTTCTACTCTCCTCGCTCTTGCTGTTAAAATCCTTGGATATCCACACCGTGGAACCACCTGCAGAGACCTCGGGGACAGTGCCCTGCTGGGCCTGCTCCTTCCTGAGGTGCAGATCCCTGAGCCTGGCAAGGATTTGGAGACTGAGGCTTCTGCAGTGTTTCCTGTGGAAAAAAAAAACCCCATCCCTCGTGGTTCTGAGTGGTTCATTTGGGGCCTCACTTGGGGCTGGAGGAGGAAATTCATTCAGGCTGTTGTTTGAATTTCAGTGGAACAGAAAGAAAAAAGAAACCAGCAGAAGTTCTCCTCTCTTATCCCCCAGCGAGGCAGGCTGGGCACTTGTGGGGTGAGGAGGAGGGAGGGGGAACTGGTGAGATGTGGGTGGGTGTGGTAAAATGTTTGGTTTGAAGTTCTGCTGCAAAACTTGGGTCCCTTGAAGAGCTTCAGGGCAGCCCTGAGGCACCACCCAGGGGCACAGCTGGGCTCCTTCAGTTGGGATGGAGGGAGTCACCAAACCTTTGGTGTCACTGGAGGAGTCCTGAGCCAGGAGATCCCGGGATCCCATACGGGGTTGGGCTGGAAGGGACCTCAAAGCCCATCCAGTGCCACCCCCTGCCATGGCCAGGGACACCTTCCACCAGCCCAGGGTGCTCCAACCCCATCCAACCTGGCCTTGGACACTTCCAGGGATCCAGGGGCAGCCACAGCTGCTCTGGGCAACCTGTGCCAGGGCCTGCCCACCCTCCCAGGTAGGAATTCCTTCCCAATATCCCATCTAACCTTGACACTGTTCCTTCTTGCCCTGTCCCTCCATCCCTTGTCCCCAGTCCCTCTCCAGCTCTCCTGGAGCCCCTTTAGGCCCTGCCAGGGGCTCTCAGGTCTCCCTGGAGCCTTCTGTTCTCCAGCTGAACCCCCCCAGCATTCCCAGCCCATCTCTGGGGGTGTGAGGGCACAGCCAGGGGCAGATCCTGGCTGGCAGGGACACTGAGCACTGAGCTCATCTCCTGCTCCTCTCTGCCCACTCCTGCCCCTGTGTTGCCACTGTTCCATCATTCCATCATCACTCCCAATATTGGTTCTCCTTGTCTCGGTTCCTCCCTGGCTCGCTGCCCTTCCCTGCGTGTCTCTGCACCTTCCTGCCCCGTCCTGGGGCACATTTCATTACTCTGGGCCTTCCTTTTGTGCCAAGAAATACCAGACTGGTGTCGTAGACAGTCCTGGGAGCTCAGTCAGTCTGTGTTGAACTCTGGGCCCCACCCCCTGCCCCGAAATTCGGCCCAGGCTGCCGGGATTGGGGTGGGAATGAGGGTCAGGAGGGAAAAGGGAAGGGTCAGTGCTCACCTTGTTGGAGGGAAAGCAGCATAAAAACCAGGGCAGAGCTCCAGACTGGATGATCCCTTAAACTTTTGGGAGCCACCCTGGGTGGAGGGACTTCAAATCCCTTGGAAGATCTTCCTCCAGGAGCCCCCTCGCACTCAGGGTTCGTTCCTGAATCCTCTTCCCTGTCACTCCTTAAAAGAAATCCATCAAAACTTGTATTAATCCTGGCAAACTGGGGATTGCAGCCTGGCCTTTCCAGGGTATTTACTTCCTTGTGGTGATGATGGAGCTGAGGAGGAGGAGGATCAGTCCCAAAGAGGGGTCTTTGTGATGCCAAAGAGCCACAAATTTCCTTGGAAATCTCCCCCTGGAGAGCTGGGGGAGTTCCCCTGGGGAAGAAAAGGCTCCAGGGAGACCTGAGAGCCCCTTGCAGGGCCTAAAGGGGCTCCAGGAGAGCTGGAGAGGGACTGGGGACAAGGGATGGAGGGACAGGACACAGGGAATGGCTCCCCAGTGCCAGAGGGAATTTTAAAATACAAATCTTGTTGTATTTACATAAATCTTGTTGTACTTTAAATACAATTTACACATGTCCAGCTGGGACATTTTGGGAAAGACCTAAAAAACATTAAAGACCATGGGCTTTGATGTCTTCTTCCTTTGGAATTGGTGGCACTGGACAACCCCTGCTCTGCAGGATGGGTTAAGTGTGGTGAGCCAAAAAATTAACAGCTGAGAACGTGGCTTTGGAAAGGGAGTTTGCAGCTATTTTGAGGCTATTTTAGGCTATTTTGAGGCCTAAATGGTTCCTATTACATAATATATTTCGTTTGGCATTGCTGGATGAAAGCAGGGAGAGGGAAAGCTGGAGCAGAAGGAACTTCACTCAGAAACCTTGTCCCCAAGTCCCAACCTTTTCTGTTCTGCTTTTAATCAGGAGTAGTTTGGACACCAACCACGATTTTGGAGAAGGAAAATTGTCCTCAAGGTTTCCAGAGCTCAGGAGGAGGACAGAACTCCCCTGTGAGGACCCAGCAGGGACAAAGGGCACTGGGGCAGATGGTCCTGGCCCAAACCCCTCCAGCTGTCCCCAAAGTGTCCCCAAAGGAACTGAGAACCACCTGGGGTGGGGGAGGGAGGAGAGAGCAGATAGGCTGGTGGGGTGAAACTTCTGCCCTGGGTTTGTGGGGTCTGCTGAGTTTTAATTTGGGAATTCCTTGCCTGAAAAAAACAGAGAGGGGGAAATGGGGAATCTGAGAAGCTGGGAAAGCCCAGCCCAGGGTCTGGGTGCAGGTGGGAAAGTCCTGCTCTTTGTGCTGTCCCTGCAGGACTTTCCACTGTGCTCTGGGGTGGGGTTTGTGCCTTTCTGACCCTCCTGAGATCCTGAAGCTCTCCTGGAGCATCTCCTCCCTTCACTGTCCCTGCTGCAAACTGGGATGGTCCCAGGCCAGGGCAGGGGGATGTTTCTCTAGACAGGGACTCACTGCTTTGGAACTGGGGGCTTAGTGGGGGTTTTAATGTCACTGATGGTGTCAGGGAGCCCCAGGAGAGGTGCCAAACGCAGCAGGACCTGCTCCCTGTGGGAGCAGAGGGGAGCAGCTCCTTCCTTGGGAGTGGCCTGGAAAGGGAGGAACAGGTTGGCATCGACAGCCCTTGCAGCGTCAGAACCTTGATGGGCCAACCAGTACCATCCCTCGGGGAAGTCAGGAAAGATTTGGGATTATTTGTGTATTATATATCCCCAGGATATTCCACCCAAAGCTTCACTTTCCCCTAAAACTCCTTTTGCCTCCAGATCCAATGACGTGGCTGTTCCCAACCAAGAGCCCGATCCCTCTGGGATGAGAAAAGACCTCCCAGGTCAATCAGTCCAACCCTTGAGCAAACCCCACCTTGTCCCCCAGCCCAGAGCACCGAGTGCCACATCCAATCCTTCCTTGGACAGCTCCCTGGGCATCCCCTTCCCAAGCCTGACCACCCTTTCCATACACAAATCCCTGCTGATGTCCCACCTGAGCCTCTCCTGGCACAGCTGATGTTCCCTCTGGCCCTGGGGATGCTCCAAGCTGGGGTTCATTAAACCAGGGGCTGGCCTGGGATGGCACCTGCCCCCAGAGCTTCTCCCTGCCCAGTTCCACAGCCTCTCAGACCCAGGAGAGGAGGCAGGAGACCCCCTGGGCTGTGTTTTTGTGGGTGAACCGAATCCCTGGAGCTGCAGGGAGGGCCCAGTCCGAGTTCCTGCAGCAGAACTGGCACCAGATGCTCTCCAGGCCCACGAGCCACAGTGAGGGCAGGGCAGAACCTTGGGGGTGTTCTGTGCAATTCCAAGGCCAGTGGAAACCTGGAAAGCCAGGGAAGAGAGACTGTGACGTCAAGCCAAGGCCTGGAGTCAATATTTAGCCTGGGAGCTGCTCCCCTGCCCTCCCAGCTCTTCCACCAGCAGCTCTCACAGCCAGATCAGGTTTCCCCCCTCCCAGAGACACTTCTATCAGTCTCAGGGCAAGGGAAAAGCCGGGATTTGGGGAGGCAGGGGGGGTTAGAGTTTCAAGGGATTAGGAAAGAATTTGCCTGTGGGAATCCCTTTCCTCCATCTGCCTGGGATGAACTGTGGGATGGAGGGGGAGGCTTTGCAGCTCGGCAGGGAACTGCTCCCAGCTAAACATGTGGAGGCAAACCCACCCCTGGTCCCTCCCTGCTGTGGGAAAAGGCTGTGGAAAGGTCCTGGAAAGGGTGAGGAGAGCTCTGCACCCTGTGGGTCTTGCCTGGGAGGAGCAGCTCACCCAGGGGAGGCAGGGAGGAACCCAGGAGCACCATGGGGAGCGGGATTAGCTGGGAGAAAAAGGGCTTTTCGTTTGGCCTGTCAATGATTTTCGGCTGTCACTGTGTCCCTGCAGAGCAAACAGGCTTTAACCACCTTACTGGAGTGGGAATTCAGCTGGGAAAGCTGTCCTGGTTGTCTGAGCACTGCTGGTCCCAGAGGATTTCTCCTCCTCCTCCTCTCTCCATCTTCCCTGTGTCTGTCAGGTCTCTGAACCACCTCTGCATCCCTAAATCCATCCATCCCCTGCATCCCTCCATCCATCCCTCCATCCCTCCATCCATCCCTCCATCCATCCCTCCATCCATCCATCCATCCATCCATCCAT
>NW_020956922.1:63986-67628 GCF_003031625.1 Empidonax traillii
CATCCATCCATCCATCCATCCACCCACCCATCCATCCCTCCATCCATCCATCCCTCCATCCATCCATCCACCCATCCATCCATCCATCCCTCCATCCATCCCTCCCTCCCTCCCTCCCTCCCTCCATCCCACAGCTGTCTCAGAGCCCCCTCCCTGGGGGGAGCCAAACAGGGGCTCAGCGTCCCAGAGGGTCCTTTGCAGCTCCCCAGATGAGATGCTTTGTGTCCTGGGAATGGCTGGGACGGGACACCCCCCTCCCACCCTCCTGTGCCCGTGCCAGGGCTCCCGGGAACGCGGCTGCAGGAACAGGGACGCGGGAGGGGTCGGAGGTTTTTTCCCCTGGGGGGTTCTCAAAGCCCTGCCGGCCCCGGGGGGATTTCTCCTCCTCCCTCTCCATCTCCCCCGTGCCTGGCAGCTCTCCGAGCCCCCCCTGCATCCCCCATCCCTGCTCCCGGAGGGACAAATCCCATTGCCGGTGCCCTTTGGAGCCTCACCCCGCGCACCCCGATGCCCGGGGCCGGGGGCCGAGCTGCGGGGCCGGGGCAGCAGCGATTGGGTGCTATTTTGCTCCTGCCCCTCGGGCAGCTGTCGCTGCTCATTACGCAGAGCCGGGGCCAGCCCGGGGCTGCCGGCGAGGAGGAGGCAGCGCTGGGCCATCCCAGGTACGGCTTTGGGGAGGTTCGACCCTCCCGGCTGCGCGAGGGACACCCGCGGGCCGGGGGGATTTGGGACCCCCGGGGCTCATCCCGGGTGTGTGTGAACCGGGAGAGAGGGAGAGAGGGGCGGCGATTTTTGGAAGTTTCTTTGAAGTGAGTCAGCGGTAAAAGGCACCCCTGGGGAGCTGCGTGCAGCAGGAGCGCCCGTGGCAGCGGAGCAGAGCTGGTTGTTTGTTGAGTGGCTGCGATTTGGGGGCGTTTAAGAGAGGGGCTGGTGAGAGGAGTGACCGGGATGGATGGTCGGGCAGGTGCGGGGGAGGTTCCCTGGGCAGGGTCAGGGTGAGCCAAGGGCTGGAGCTGGATTTGGGGGCTGGGGGTGACCAGCCCTGCCATGGGCAAAATGTCCCTGGCACTCGTGACCATCCCTGGCACTGGTGTCCATCCCTGGCACTGGTGTCCATCCCTGACACTGTTCTGGACGCTGTTTGGGCTCCCCCATCCTGGAAAAGCCCAAGGGGTGGAGATGTGGGAAGAGGGCTGGGCAGCCCAGCAGGGATGTGATGGGGTGGCACCGGTGCTGCCACCCGCTCGGGTTTAGCGACAGCCCCCCCCCCCATGTGACGTGGCAGCAGGTCCTTGTGTGGCGCTGGAGGAAGATTTGGGATGCCCTGAGGCCCCCAACGAGCTGTTGGCTGGGCAGGGAATGCTCAGAGGTGGCCAAGGAGGGGCGAGAGAAGAGGCACCTTGTCCTCACCGGGAGCTGCCAACCACGGCCGTGGCTGTGCCAGCACCTCTGCCAGGGCGTGGGAGGCTCTGCAGGAGGGGGCTCAGCCTGGCACAGAAGGCTCTTTGTGGTGGTGTGAAATCACGGGGTGACCTGGGGCACTGAGGGGCATCCACGTGGCACCAGCTCCGTGGGAGCACCAGCCCTGCCCAAGGAGCAGAGGTCGTGCCCTCTTCCGTCTCCCTCACGCTCATCTGGGCCCCAAACCTGTTCCAAACCTCTGTGAATGGATGTGAAGCTCAAAAATGTGGGAGAAAACCCCATTTGAGGGAAAATTCTGCATCTCTGTGGCTTTCCCCGGGTCTGGGAACCCCCTGTAGGCACCACGAGAGCCCTGGGAAAGCTCCGTCCCTCCCCAGAACAGGAAGGACCAGACTCACCATCACTGAAACAAAACCAAAGATTGACTTATTTATTTATTAATTCTATTTTTATTTATTTATTTATCCTTATTTCCTCTGGAAAGCAAAGATCTTTCAGACCTTTGGCCCTTGAAAAATAAGTTTTCCTCCTTATTTATCTGTTTTGCTCCCAGTATCGAGTCTTAGATTTCCTCCTGGGAACTGGTGTTTCTTCTCAGTGTCCCACGAGGGGAAAACAAACTGAAATCAGCTCAAAGGGGGCAGAAAAATGTTCTCCTTCTGACCCCCAGATCCCAGCAGAGTGAGGGCTGAGGGGTGATGGGATTTGTTGGTGCCTCCTCACCCCTGTGGTCCAGGCAGGGCAGAGAACCCTGAGGAGCCCAACACACCCCCCAGCCCTGCTTTGTTTCAGAGCTCTGGGGAAATCCCGGTTTTCTCTCCCACTCCACAGCTGGGAAAAGCCCTGAGAGTCATCCCAGAGCTTTGTGACCCTCTGGGGTGTCTTCAGCTCTTCTCTGAGGTCTGTTTTGCTCCACGGCACCCAGAACTTCTCCTTCTGTCAATCCTCCAGACACGTTTGCAGGGTGCCCTGGCACTCCCTGGGTCGTTCAACCCCCTGTGTGCCTTGGCAGGGGTGGGGGGTCCTGTCCCCTCAGATGCAGCTCCACAGGGATATCCAAGATTTTGGGGTTCAGACCTGCCCGGTGCTCCCATTACACCCCGACCTCCCCACCCGCTGCCTCCACTGCTCAGGGTTTGGGTTTTTTTTGCAGCACTAACAGGGGAAACGTGGCCGTGATGTCCCCTCTCTGCAGGCCAGGGGGTGGCATCGAGGTGCCCGCACACCCCCCGCCTCGGCAGTTCCCACCTCCCCAAATTTGTCCCCTCTGTGCTTGTCTTTGCCAGATGCCAGCGCTGGGGTGAGCAGCGACAGGACAGCAGGAGCCCATGTAAGTGCCCGAAAAATGCGGGGTGAGGGTGCCAGGGGGAACCCCCGTGCCAGGGCAGGGCAGGGGGACGAGCAGGGGCTGTCCAGGCGGGAAGGCTCTGCGGGGTGTGCAGCACGTCCGTCCCGGGGGGGAACCTGAGGTCCTTCAGCTGTCGCTGTCACTGATCCGTGCCCATGGGCAGCTCTGGGTGCCGCTGGCACCGACCGCCACCCAACCCCGGCCACCAAACCCCAGCCGGCACCGAGCACAGACCCCAGCGCGGCTGCTGACCCTGCCGGCGATCCACCCAGGATCCCGGGTCCCGGATCCCACACTCTGCCCTCCGTGGAGCCCCAAACGCAGCCCCCAGGGTGGGCATTCCTCAAGCACAGCCTGAGGGTCCGCGGCCACCGGCCCACCCGCGTGTGCCAGGGCCGGCCCGGGGCTGAGTCCGGCTTAGCAGATAGAAAACAACCCCCAGTTTGGTTTGAAGGCTGCTGAGGGAACGCAGCAGTGCCGAGCCGGGTCGGTGCAGGGTCGGGGACAAGGACAGGGTGGGCACTGCAGGGGTGAGCGGGCAAAGGGACTTGGGGGGGGGAGGGATGGCAACAGGAGCGGGAGGGGTGGAAAAGGGGCTGGGAGGAGCAAAGGAGTTGCAGGGGGTGGCAAAGGGGCTGGGAAGGGACACGGGGTCGGGGTCTCTCTCCCGTGTGCTGGGGGGACCCCAGACCCGCACTGTGCCCCCCCCTCCAAGGCCACCTGGCCACCTCACCCCTTCCCCGCAGGGACTAGAGGAGGGGAGTGCCCGGTTGGTGTGTGAGCAGCACCCGGAGCAGCCCGAGCTGAGCCGAGCCGAGCTGAGCTGAGCCGAGCTGAGCTGATTTAAGCCGAGCCGAGCTGAGCATGCCAGA
>NW_020956923.1:0-3813 GCF_003031625.1 Empidonax traillii
GTTGTATAGATTTATTGTTACATGTTTACATATATTTTATATACAGTATAAATAAAATATACTAATATTTTAATTTCTTTTATTTTAATATATTTTAACACGCAGAGTTATATTTATTTAAATTTTAATAGATATTATTTTAATATATTCAATGTATTAAAATAAATTTTAATATATAATTTAAATTTTAATGTATCTATTTTATGTTATTAAATATAGCACATATTAGCCTATAGCACATAGAAAGAAAATATATTAATAATAAATATATTAATAATAAAATAATAATTAAAATAACTTAATATAATTAACGTTTCTATTTAAATTTATTCATTTAAATATAAGAATTCTGCACTAATATATTTTTAATGTATGGATATATTGACAGGGATCTCTGGGATGAGGGGGATGGAGCCAGCACAGCGATGCCCCCTGCTGGCATCTTCCCGGGAAAACTCCGGGACCCCTCCAGGACATCTCCCAGCTTTTCCAGAGGGGTTTTTTGGGGGGATATTTTTTAATTCTATATATTTGTATTTCTATAAAGAGCCACGGAATTGTGGGGCTGGAGCCCACCCAGGGATGGGCATCTTCCCGGGAAAGCTCTGCCCCCCCTTATCCCGGCTTCTCCAAAGGGGTTTTTGGGAATACTTTGCGTGGACACCCCAAAATCTGCCCTGGGTGACTCCCCGAGCCCCGGGCTGGAGGTGCCGGATCCCTCAGAGCACCTGGAAGGATCCAGGGGAGCAGCTGGAATGCCTTTGCTCCCTGCTTTTCCAACCAAAATTCCCTCAGAGCTGCACAAACCCACCCACGGAGCTTGGAATGCACGTGGATCCACCTTCCAGCTCATCCCTGCTCCCTCCACATCTCCCAGACATGCAATTCCCAGAAACCCCCCCCTGCCTGCATCATCCCACCGAGCCAGAGCCTAAATCCTACTCTTCCCACCACGAAATCCTCGGGAAAGTTCAACTTATGTGGATAAATCACCTCCTGGAACACCAGCAATTCCATAAAAAACTTGGAGGTGCCACCTGGCTGCAGAAGGAGCATGGAAAGGGATTTGTATGGATTGCATCCATCCCTTTCCACGTGATCCACGTGGATCCCTGCTCCCTGCTTGGATTGCATCCATCCCTTTCCACGTGATCCAGGTGGATCCCTGCTCCCTGCTGTGGGGAGGAGGCAAATACCCCTGGCAGACGTTCCCATTCCGTTCCCATAGCCACCCTATCCCAGGATACTTGGATTTTTCCAGGGGCTCTTGCTGCAAACCCTCTTTCCAGTCGCTATGGCTGCATCCCAAATATCCCCATCCCCAGGGATACCCCAAATATCCATCCCATCCAGGGATACCCCAAACATTCCATCCCCAGGGATACCCCAAATATCCCACCCAGGGATACCCCAAACATCCCCATCCAGGAATATTCCATCCAGGGATACCCCAAATATCCTCATCCAGGGATATCCCAAATATCCTCATCCAGGGATATCCCACCCAGGGATACCCCAAACATCCCCATCCAGAGATACCCCAGATATCCCACCCAGGGATATCCCAAACATTCCATCCAGGGATACCCCAGATATCCCACCCAGGGATACCCCGAACATTCCATCCAGGGGTACCTCGAACATCCCAGCCAGGGATACCCTAAATTTCCCATCCAGGGGTACCCCAGCCCTGGATCTGGGAGTGGGGAGAGCTGAGCAAGGCCGAGGTTATCCCAGGTGAGCCTCTGCCCATTCCAGACTCCCCTGGGAATTAACAGGTAAAACCAGTTTTTCCCAAGCCCAGGAAAAACCCGTTCCAGGCCAGGCCTGCCCCAACCTGCCTGCAGCTGTTCCCACCCACCCTATAAAACCCAGCCCGGCTTTTGGGGGAAAAAAGGCCGTTTTTAGGGATAAGCAGCCGGGCCCCATCCCCGGAGATCCATCCCAGTCCATCCCATCCCTCTGGAGCTCATGGAAAATCCCTGAAGAACCCCGATTTCCACCCCCTGCTCCTGGAAGTGATGCTGGGCTGAGATGCTCCAGGGGTAATTCCGTGAGTACTGCAGGAACTGGGAATTTGGGAGCATTTTCTGCCACTGAGGAGGTTTTTTTCAGGAATTCCAAGGGGTTTGCCCATGTTTTTGGGGGGATTTGGGGGTGGGTTTGCACCGGAGTACCATGGGCTGAGGTCCCAAAATTGCATCAGCACTTGGGATTGCATCAGACACCGGAAATCCGTGGGATACTGCAGCGGAATCAGAGAGGAAAACACCACCCAAACCTGAGAACTAATCAGATATTTTCGATAAATCACAGATTTTTAAATCAGTCAAATATTGCAAATGAGTCAAATGCTCCCAATCAATCACAAATTCCAAGGGCTCCACAAGTTCCCCTCCTGCCAAATCCCTCGATGTAATCAAGGGAATTTTCTCCTGGTTAAAAGGAAAGGGGAAGGGGGTGAGGGAAAAAAATTGCAATAAAGGCAATATTTGGATTTATATTTTTGGGGGGAGGGAAAACACCCCAAACCAACCCTTTGCAACATGAACATTTATTTCTTGGGAAAAACACACTTTGCAATAAGTGCCTTTCTTTCTGGGGGGAAAACCCGGCAATTTGGGGGCACTTAATTTGGGAAAAACCTTTGGAAGAAAGGCAACAAATGGATTTATTTCTTGGGGGGAAAATACACTTTGCAATAGGTACATTTGGGGCTTTTTTTGGAGGGGAAAAGAGCCTTTGTAATAAATTATATAAAGTATTTAATTTTGGGGGGGAAAAAAACCCCTTTTGTAATCCGGGCATTGAATTCTTGGGGGGAAAACCCACTTTGTAACATGTAAATTGGGGGGGGGCGTCTTTTGCAATATGTGCATTTATTTTTGGAGGGGGAATAATCCTTGGCTACATATATATATAAAAATATATCAATATAAATATATAAGTTATATAAATATATAAAAATATATCAATTTATTGGGGCGGGGCAAAAATCCCCTTGCCCTCTGTATACTTTTTTTGGGAAAACACTTTGGAATATATACATTTAATTTTGGGGGGAGGGGAATCCCTTTGCAATATATATACTTAATTTTTGGGGGAGAAAATCCCTTTTTTAATAGGTGCATTTAATTTTGGAGGGGAAAAAAAATCTCATTTTTAGTATGTGCATTCAATTTGGGGGAGGGCAAAAAATCCCTTGCAATACGTGCATTTATTTTCTGAGGGAAAACCCCATTTTGCAATATGTGCATTTATTTGGGGGGGGGGAACCCCTTTTTTAATACGTGCATTAATTTTTTTGGGGGAAGGGGAATCCTTGGCAAAACGTGCATTTATTTTAGGGGGAATCCATTTTGCAATAGAGGTAGTAAGTTAATTTATTTGAGGGGGAATATCAATACATGCATTTATTTGGGGGAGGAGGAATCCCTTTTTTAATAGATAAATTTAATTGGGGGGGGGGAAGCCCTTTATAATACGTGCATTTATATTTTTAAGGTTAAAAAAAAAACCAAACCCTTGGCAATACGGGCGTTGATTTCCTGGGGAAAACCCCTTTCCAACAAACAATACACTTATTTTTTTCCTCGACCAAAAAACTCCAACCCTTCTTTCCAACGAGGCCAAACGAGCGCATTTCCCCTTTGCCAAAATTCCCCGAATTTCCCCCAAAATTCCCTCTCAGCACCAAAGGACGCGAGAGGGGAATCCCTTCCAGGAATTCTTCGCTCTCCCGGAGTCTTCCAGCCCTAAAGATGGAGCTGGACTTCTCAGCCTCTTCCTCTCCGAAACAGGATGGATCTTTTT
>NW_020956923.1:8365-9358 GCF_003031625.1 Empidonax traillii
CTCCCACATCCCCCCCCTGGGATCCCATGTCCCTCATGTCCCCCATATCTTCCCTATTCCTGATGTCCTCACATCCCCAGTGTCTCCTGACGTCCCTTGCCCCCATGGGAACACACACATTCCTGATGTCCCCAGTGTCCCCCACATCCTCCCCATCCCTGGTGTCCCCACATTCCCTACATCCCCATGTCCCTCACTGTCCCCAGCATCCCTGTGTCCCTGACATTGCCCCGTGTCCCCATATTCCCTACATCCCCCTGTCCCCACTGTCCCCAGTGTCCCCAGTGTCCCCATGTCCCTGTGTCCCTGACGTTGTCCCCTGTCCCCACATTCCCTACATCCCCCTGTCCCCATTGTCCCCATTGTCCCCTGTCCCCCTGTCCCCGTGTCCCTGACGTTGTCCCCTGTCCCCAGTGTCCCCGTGTCCCTGACGTTGTCCCCTGTCCCCACAGAAGCTCGAGGGCTCCAAGAGCCGGGGGCAGCTCCTCATTTTCGGGGCCACCAACTGGGACTTGATCGGCCGCAAAGAAGTGCCTAAGCAGCAGGGTGAGGGGCTGAGACCTGCCTAATTAACACTAGTTTGCTTAATTGTTGTTAATTTGTGATTAATTAATATCTGGGGGGGGGTAAAACAGTTGTGGATCGTGATCTGGAGTTTGGGGTGTGCTGGGTCTCCTGCCAGGCAAAACAAACACCTGGATAAGTTTGGATGCTTTCATATATTCTTTGATTTTTCTGCTTATTTTTCTGCACAAATATTTAATTAATATTTTAATTAATTACTCTTTCTGATGGGATTTCTTTTATACTTGCATGTACTAATTTGGGATGGAGCTGGGGGTGCAGGATGCCCCAGTTCTGCAAAGCAGAATAAAGATGTGGCTTATTTCTTCTGCCTTTAATTAATTTTTCCTGCTTATTTTTAATGCTTTTACATGTAATTAATATTTTTATTAATTATTATTTAGGAGGGTTGTTTGTTATAGTTGCAGA
>NW_020956923.1:9605-21030 GCF_003031625.1 Empidonax traillii
TGTACTAATTTGGGATGGAGCTGGGGGTGCAGGATGCCCCAGTTCTGCAAAGCAGAATAAAGATGTGGCTTATTTCTTCTGCCTTTAATTAATTTTTCCTGCTTATTTTTAATGCTTTTACATGTAATTAATATTTTTATTAATTATTATTTAGGAGGGTTGTTTGTTATAGTTGCAGAGCATAAACTGGGCCAGAACTTGGGGTGGTGCCCCATATACACCAAAGCAAAATATACACCTGTGCTTTTTTGGATGTATTTATATTTTAATTAATTTTTCTGCTCTTTTTTATCCCTAAATATTTAATTAAAGCTTTAATTAATGAATCATTTTGGAGAGGGTTCATTTGCAGTTGTGCAGCACAGTCTGGGTTGGAACTTTGGGTACGCTGGAACTCCTGCAAAGCAAAAATTACTGCACTGCTTATTTTTGATGGATTTATGTTTCATTAATTTGCTTAATTTTTATGCACTTATCTTTAATTAATTTTATTAATTAAGCAGGGGAGGAATCACAGCTGCACAGTTTAATCTGGGCCACAATTTGGGGTGCACTGGATTAAGGCGCTGCTTATTTTTGCACTTACATTTAATTATTTTTTCTGCTGCTTTTTATATTTTTCCATTGAATTGATTTTAATTATTTATTTATTTATTTTTAAAAAACATTCAGTAATTGGGGAAAGGAGTGAAAGTTGCATCTCTTAATCTGGGCCAGAACTAAATCTGCAAAGCAACATTAAGGCACTGCTTACTTCAGATATACCTACAGTTCATTAATTTTCCTGCCCATTTTAATGTGGTTAGATTTAATTCTTTTTATTATTTAATTAGCTGGGGGAGGAGTCACACTTACATGTCTTAATCTGGGGCCAGAATTTGGGGTGCATTAAATCTCCTGCGAAGCGAAGTGAACATGCTGCTCAATTTTTCATGGATTTGTGACTAATTTGTCTTTAATTAATTATTTTCTTTACACTGTAACTGATTTTCTTAATTTTGGGGGAGTATTAATTGATTAATTAATTGATTAATTAATCGAGGGGAGAAGTCACAGTTGTATATTTTAATCTGGGGCAGAACTTGGTGTGCACTGAATCTCCTGCAAAGCAAAGTGAACACGCTGCCTTTTTAGGATGCACTTATAACCAATGTTTTGTCCTTATTTTTATGTGGTGTTAATTAACTGATTGATTAATCAATTGATTGATCAGTTAATTATTGAAGGGAGCAGTCACAGCTGCACATCTGAACTTGGCGGCAGAACCTGGTGTGCACTGACCCTCCTGCAGGGCCCAACTGCTCGTTCTTAACACTTTCACACCCAATTTCTCCGCCTATTCCGACATCTTTCCACTTGCTTAATGTCCTCCTTGATGAACCCCCTCTCCTAATTAATTTCTGTCCCCCAGTTGCCTACAGGAACCTGGGCCAGAACTTGTGGGGGCCGCACAGGTACGGGTGTCTCTCAGGAATTCAGGTGCGCAGCGTCGTGTCGGGGCCCTGCGCCGCCCACAGCCTCCTCATCACCTCCGAGGGCAAGCTCTGGAGCTGGGGTGAGTGGCAGGAAAACCGGCATGCATCCCAGGAAAACCCTTGGGAGGCCAGGAAGCTCCATCCTTTGTTAAAAAGAGCGATTTTAGGCTGCTAAAAACGGTGATTTTGGCTCAGGTCGCAATGAGAAAGGGCAGTTGGGCCACGGGGACACGAAGCGCGTGGAGGCCCCGAAGCTCATCGAGGTTTTGGGGGGTGAATCCATCGTGCTGGCAGCCTGTGGGCGCAACCACACCCTGGCACTCACAGGTACTGGGGGGGAAAAGCTTGGCATTCGGGGCAAATTGCTTGAAATCAGCCGGTTTTGCCCCAGAACGTTGCTGGTTTTCTGTTGCAGAGAGCGGCTCCGTCTTCGCCTTCGGGGAGAATAAAATGGGGCAGTTGGGGTTGGGGAACCAGACAGATGCCGTGCCCAGCCCTACCCAGGTATGGCCTCTCCTTCCCTGCTTCCATCCCCCTGGGTTTGGGTGAAAAACCAGCAGTTTGGTGGGTTTTTCATTTAAAAAAATGCCCCAATAAAGCCCAAACCCCCTCGGGATACGAGAACATTATGGGCTGCATTTCCAGCAGCAGTGGGAAAACAAAAGAATTCTTGAAATTCAATTTTTAACTCCCCAGGTTGGAGGATTTGGGAATTTCCTCTGGGAAATTCAGCACCTTGCCTTTTTTCTGTGTTTTTTTTAACCCTTTTTTTTCCTCCCTGCTTTTCCCCCAGATCATGTACAACGGGCAGCCCATCACCAAACTGGCCTGTGGAGCCGAGTTCAGCATGATCATGGATTGCAAAGGAAACCTCTACTCCTTTGGGTGCCCTGAGTACGGGCAGCTGGGTACGGGGCTGTTTTGGGGCCGATTTTAGGGGATTGGGAAAAAGGGCAAAACTTCCCACCTCGGTGTCCCTGTGGGAGCCACCGAGACCCCACAGTGAAACCAGCGCTGGAAATCGGGGTTTGCGGGAGGAGAGTGGGGTTCTTATGGGAATAACAAGCTGTGGGAAGGGGAGGGATCCCGTCTTTATGCCGGTGTTGTACCCGCAGGGCACAACTCCGACGGGAAGTTCATCGCCCGGGCGCAGCGGATCGAGTACGACTGCGAGCTGGTGCCGCGGCGCGTCGGGATCTTCATCGAGAAGACCAAAGATGGGCAGATCCTGCCCGTGCCCAACGTGGTGGTTCGGGATGTGGCCTGTGGAGCCAACCACACGGTAAGGAGCAGAGCCCCCGGCATGGGGAGGTCACTGGCAGGGAGTGTGGGAGGTGAAATATTTGCAGGGAGGCATCTAAGGATGGATATTCATGGCAGGAGCTTGGGGAGAAGTCCTTGCAGCCTTCATCCGAGGATGGAAGCAGGAATTTAAGGATAAAGCCTTGCATCTGAGGATTGAAGCAGGAATTTAAGGATAAAGCCTTGCAGCCTGCATCCAAGGATTGAAGCAGGAATTTAAGGATAAAGCCTTTCAGCCTGCTTTAAGGATGAAGATTTGCAGCAGGAATGTAGGGATAAACCCTTGCAGTCTGCATTTAAGGATGATTTGCAGTGTGCATCTCAGGCTTGAAGCAGGAATTTAGGGATGAATCCTTGCAGCCTCTGTTTAAGGATACAGATATGCAGTCTCCATTTAAGGACTGCAGTAGGAATTTAGGGATAAGTCCTTGCAACTTTTGTTTAAGGATGCAGGTTTGCAACCTGTGGTTAAGGATAAATATCTGCAGCATTTCTTTAAGGTTTGGGACTTCCAGGGTGCCCAGAGAAGCTGTGGCTGCCCCTGGATCCCTGGAAGTGTCCAAGGCCAGCTTGGACAGGGCTTGGAGCAGCCTGGGCTGGTGGAAGGTGTCCCTGCCCATGGCAGGGAGGTGGAACAAGTGGGACTTTCCAACTTTTCCTTCCAACCCAAACCAAACCTCACCTTTTCCTTCCAACCCAAACCCTGACCTTAGGATTCCCTAAGGATAAATCCACGCTCTTTATTGCACCTGCTGTGCCTCCACCTGCACCAAGCTGGTCGGGTCTCGGCTGCTGACGGTGGGGGCCGATGTTTTCCCACCCCCAGCTCGTCCTGGACTCCCAGAAACGCGTTTTCTCCTGGGGGTTCGGGGGTTACGGGCGCCTGGGCCACGCGGAGCAGAAGGACGAGATGGTGCCACGGCTGGTGAAGCTCTTTGACTTCCCGGGCCGCGGAGCCGCCCAGATCTACGCGGGATACACCTGCTCCTTCGCCGTCAGCGAGACAGGTTGGCATTCCCAGGGTACTTGGGGGTTTGGGAATGCTCAGGGGTGCCGTGGCCTGACTAGCAATGTTGCAGGTGGCTTGTTCTTTTGGGGAGCCACCAACACGTCCCGGGAGTCCACCATGTACCCCAAGGCTGTGCAGGACCTCTGCGGCTGGAAAATCCGCAGCCTGGCCTGTGGGTGAGTCCGAGCTCCAAAGAAACATTCCCATTCCATGGGGTTTGGGGTGGGGGAGAGGGGCCCAGGGGGCTCACCCTGCCTTGCACCCTCTGCAGGAAGAGCAGCATCATCGTGGCGGCCGACGAGAGCACCATCAGCTGGGGGCCCTCCCCCACCTTTGGGGAGCTGGTAAGGAGGGGTTACTGGGGACCCCCCACCCGGGGATACCCCAAAACCCCTCCCAGGCAGTGGGAGGGACTGGCTGCTACCAAAGCCCAGGCTGATTCCCCCCCTCTCCATGGGATGCCCTTGGCAGGGGTACGGAGACCACAAGCCCAAATCATCGACGGCTGCGCAAGAGGTGAAGACCCTGGATGGGATCTACACGGAGCAGGTGAGGGGGGATCACCCACAGGGGGCTGGGGCAGGGCACAGGGACCCCCTCAGATGGATAGGGCAGCTGAGGCCGTGCACAGCTCAGCACACCTGTGAGAGTCAAGGGAGGACAGGAGGAGCCCTCTCTTGAAATAAATAGTGTAAATAAATTGGTGTCTGAGGCCGTGCACACTCATGGGGTGCTGCAGGGAGGACATGACGGCCCTCCCCGTAAATAAATAGGGATGGTTGGAGTGCCCTCCCCGTAAATAAAGAGGGAAGGCTGAGGCCGTGCACAGCTCAGCACACCCATGGGGTGCTACAAGGAGGGTGTGGGGCCCTCCAGGTGTCCATGGGCCCCATTCCTCAGTGTCCTCTGTCTCCCCCCAAGTGTGCATGGGCTGTGTCTCAGTGATCCCTGGGCCATGTCTCAGTGTCCCTGTCCCTGTTGCAGGTGTCCCTGGGCTGTGTCTCAGTGTCCCTGTCCCTGTTCCAGGTGTCCCTGGGCCGTGTCTCAGTGTCCCTGTCCCTGTTGCAGGTGTCCCTGGGCTGTGTCTCAGTGTCCCTGTCCCTGTTCCAGGTGTCCCTGGACCGTGTCTCAGTGTCCCTGTCCCTGTTGCAGGTGGCCATGGGCTATGCCCACTCCCTGGTCATCGCCCGGGATGAGTCGGATGCGGAGAAGGAGAAGCTGCGGAAGCTCCCCGAGTACAACCCCCGCACCATCTGAGGGACCCCCAGGCCCCCAAATCCCGCTTTTCCAACCCCGCTGCCGTTCTCACTCCCTGTCCTCCCATTCCCAAAACCTTGGGGGGGGGTTATTTCCACACTCCCCCCGGCTTTTTGAGTTCCCGACCGTAGCAGGATCTTTTGGCACATCCAGGCTTGGTTTTGTAGGGTCTTGTTTTTAATTATTTGTATTTTATTTGTATTTTTCTGCATCTTTTTTTTTTTATTGTTTCCCATTTTCCTGGCCACGACTACCCCTGGCTGCGGGCTCAGGATCAAAGTGGGGATCTGATCCCGGCTCGGGATCCCTTTAGGGCTTCAGGATCCCTAAAGAGCAGCTGCAAACGCCTCCTTTGTCCCCAGGATTCCCATTTTGGTGCCAGTTTTCCTTACTTTAGGTGCTATCATTTTTGGGATATCCCACACACGGCCCTCCAGCATCCGGAGGGAGCCAGGACCTGGATATCACCCCCCCCCCCGAACCTCCAGGGCCAACCCCATTCCCAGCATCATTCCAGGGCTCCCCTCCCCACTGGCGCAGGGAGATCTCAGGGACGAAGAGGGGAGTCCTGAAGGATTTTTTTTCCTTGGAATTCTGAGTTTCCTTTACTCCTTGCTCCTGATTTTGCCTGGGATCAGCCGGAATTCCCTCCTCCCCTGCCGTGCACTGTGCTGGAGAAACGAGGTGCCTTTTGGAGCAGAGCCCGGCTCTGCCTTCGGTCATTTCCACTCTCGCTTTATTTCGATTTTGCAGATTTGTAGGGTTTCTTTGGAAATCATTCCATGGTTTTTAGGTCCTTCCCACTCTCCTGCTGGATGCTCCGGGCCAGGCGGGGAGTTTGCAGTAAAAAAAAAGGGGCTTTTTGGTCATTTTGGGGGCTTGGGGGGTTATTTTGGGGGGTTTGGGGTGGGGTGTTAAAAAGGAAATATCCAGGCCAGGGAGAGCAGCTGGGCAGGAAAGGCCAATATTCCGCTTTTTTAGCAATATTTAGGATTTGGGGGGGTGTGGCACCAGCGGATGCCACAGCCCCGATAAAATGGGGGGGGGGGGAATCACCAAAACCCCACTTTTACCCCCCAAAAAAAGCCTCTTGTTGGGTCATTGCTGCCAGCAGAGGCTTTCCAGCCTCGTGGAATGCTCTGGAAGCAGGAGCAGCCGGGAAGATCCTGAGCAGGGAGGCCGGGGGGGGCCGGGATGGGCTCGGGGGTTTTATATTTCTTGGAGTAAATGTTTAAATCAAGGATGTGTCGTGTCCCCCCCCACCCAGCGCCGACCCCGCAACCCCCTCGGGGCAGCTCCTCGGGGTCCCCTTTCAGCTCTTCCCTTCTCACTTTTCAGGTTTAAAATCTCAAGGTTTTTCATCCCTAAAATCTTCATTTTTAAAAAAATTTTGAAATATCAGTTTATTTGGGGGTTTTTTTTAAAGCCCTTGTGTTTCAGTTTTAAAATTTCAAATTGTTCGTTTTTAAAGTTTCATTTCCTTATTATTTGAATTTCGATTTTTTAAGTCCTAATTTTCTAATTTTAAGGATTTAAAATTTGACTTTTGAAATTTTAATTTCAAAAAATTAATTTCAACTTTTAATTTTTTAAGTTGTAATTATGTCTATTTTTATCCTTATTTTTAAATATTTGAATTTTTGTTATTGCATTTTTAAATTATTGTCATTTTTCTGACTTACTTTTAAATTTTATCTTTAAATTCTATTTTTATTTTACTTTGCCTTCATGTTTTCATTTTTAGTTCTAATTTTGATGCTACTTTTAAATTTTTCATTTTTATTTTTGTTTTTATGTTTTAATGTATCCTAATTTTTTTCCTTTTAGCTCTACTTTCTATTTTTCAAACTCTTTTGGTTTTTATTTTTCATTCTGATGCCTCTATTTCCTGTTATTTTTAATTTCTATCCCATTTTTAACTTGTTGCTTTTTTACATCGTACTTTTTACTTTTTTTTTTTAACTATATTTTTCTCTCAATTTTCAATTTGAATTTTGGAATTTTCATCTTTATTTTCTTGGGGTTTTTTCATTACTAACATTTTCAAATGTTTTAATTTTTACCATTTACTTTAAATTTTTTCATTTTTTGCTTCACGTTTTTTAATTTCCAACATTTACTTTCAATGTATATATAATTTTTTTTATTTATAATCACTTTTAACTTAAGACTTTTCACTTCGAAATTTTTCCTTTCCGTTCTGGATTTTCCCATTCCCTTCCTTTCCCCAAAGGCCCCACGAGCAGTTGCTGGAACCCCAATCCCTGCCATGAGGTGGCACCACCTCCATCCCAAAGTATTCCTGCTCCATCAGATGGCACCACCTCCATCCCAAAATATTCCTGCTCTAATTTGTCCCTTCAACATTCCGCAGGGTGGGAATTTTGGAATGTATGGGAGTTCCCTGTGTGTGTGGGGGGGTGACTCCATCACGGACAAGGGGAGGGCTGTGGATCCCCCTCTGGAATTCTTGGACAACCCCAATCCAGGGGCTGGATCCAGGGGCAGGGCCAAGTGCCGGGTCCTGACCCTGCGTCAGGACAAACCCGTGGAACGCTCCAGGCTGGAAAGCCGGGACAGCCCTGGGGGTGGCGGTGGCAGCGGCCGGACACGATCCGGGTGTGCCCGGGGGGGAAGAGCCCGATGGGCCCGGGCTGGGCCCGGCCCGGGGCGGGGGGACAGGAACAGGGCAGGGCCCGTCCCTGTGCTGGGCACGGCCCGGGCACCTCCAGCCCCGGGGGCACCGCTGGGACCCTCCGGACAAGGAGGGCACGGAGGGGCTGGAGCGTGTGCAGGGAAGGGAATGGAGCTGGGAAGGGGCTGGAGCAGCAGGAGGGGCTGAGGGAGCTGGGGGGGCTCAGCCTGGAGAAAAGGAGGCTCAGGGGGGACCTTCTGGCTCTGCAATCCCTGACAGGAGGGGGGAGCCGGGGGGGGTCGGGCTCTGCTCCCAGGCTGGACACGTCCCATCCCAAAAATCTCCCCATGCCCAGCGTGGGCAGCAGGGCAGGGGTGGGTTCTGCCCCTCTGCCCCCTGGGGTGGGACCCCCCTGCAGAGCTGCCCCCAGCCCTGGGAACAGCACAGGGAGAACCTGGAGCTGCTGGAGAGAGTCCAGAGGAGGCACCAAGAGATCAGAGGATGGAGCAGCTCTGAGAGGGGGAAAGGCTGGGAGAGCTGGGATTGTTCACATGGAGAAGAGAAGCTCCAGAGAGACCTTGGAGACCCTTCCAGGGCCTAAAGGGGCTCCAGGAGAGCTGGAGAGGGACTGGGGACAAGGGATGGAGGGACAGGACACAGGGAATGGCTTCCCACTGCCAGAGGGCAGGGATAGATGGGAGATTGGGAAGGAATCCTTCCCTGTGAGGGTGGGCAGGCCCTGGCACAGGTTGCCCAGAGAAGCTGTGGCTGCCCCTGGATCCCTGGAAGTGTCCAAGGCCAGGTTGGATGTGGCTTGGAGCAGCCTGGGCTGGTGGAAGGTGTCCCTGCCCAGGGCAGGGGGTGGAACTAGATGGGATTTAAGGTCCCTTCCCACCCAGCCCATTCCATGATTCCATGATATTTGTGCATGTGGGACGTGCCCATGTGGATTTTGGCACTGGCATCAAGGCAAGAGCTCTGTAACCCCACTCACCACTACTCCCCCTCCCAGTTTAACCAGCTGAACGTTCATTCCTGTGCTGGGAGATTCACAACCCCCAGAAAAACATCCCCCAGCGAACTCCAAAGGAGCCACGGCCTGTTTTTAATTCGAACACTGAAGGCACTTGCAGGGGTGGGGGTGGGATTTGAGGAGGAGGAAGAGGAGAAGGAGGAGGAGGAGGAGGAGGAGGGTTGGTGCTGAAGCCGCCTCAAGGCACCATGTGCCACCACTTGAAGGCAAAGGGCTTCCTGCGGACGTTGGTGCCACAATGGACCTCCCCGGACCCGACGTGGTAGGAGAAATAGTCGTCGATGAAGGTGCAGGTGAGGCCCAGGGGCTCGAGCAGCTCCCGCACCCGCTGCTCCAGACAGCACTGCCCGCCCACCACGGGCCCGAAGGGCTTGGGGATGCCCAGCTGCTTGCCCAGCACCAGCATGTTCACCTGCAGGGCCAAACACCGTCAGACCCCACCCCAAACCCCCCCCGGGGCGGGGCAGGGGCGGGGGGAGGGGGGAGGGGGGTTGTTACCATGTCTGGGAAAAAGGCCTCGGCACCAATGGCCACATTCCCGTGGAAGAGCTGCGGGATGTCGATGATGTCCAGCTCGGCCAGGCCCAGAGCCCGCTTCAGGATGTCCCTGTTCCAGCTGATGCAGTTCTGGAGGGACGGAGGGAGGAGTGGATGGAGAGCGGGATGGATGGAGGGACGGAGGGATGGAGAGATGGAGAGACAAAGGGACGAGGAGATGGGGGCACAAAGAGATGGGGAGATGGAGGGACAAAGGGATGGGGAGAAGGAAGGACAAAGGGATGGACAAAAGAATGGAGAGATCAAGTTACAAAGGGAAAGAAAGATGGACAAAGGGATGGAGAGGTGGAGGGGTAAGAGCATGGAGACATCAAGGGATAAAAGGGAAGGAAAGGGATGGAGAGATGGAGGGACAAAGGGATGGATATTGGGATGGGCAGGCAGCTGAAGGAAGGGATGGGTGGATGGAGGGATGGAGAGGTGAACAGAGGGATGGAAGGAGGGATGGGTGGATGGAGGGATGGAGAGGTGAACAGAGGGATGGAAGGAGGGATGGGTGGATGGATGGACAAAGGAATAGAGGGGTGGACACAGGGATGGGTGGGCAGATGGGTGGGAGGGACAGAGGGAGGCGTGGGTGGATGGATGGATGGATTGAGGGACAGTGATGGAGAGATGGGTGGATAGTGGAAGGAGGGATGGGTGGAGGGATGGAGAGAGGGCTGGAGGGATGGAAGGACATGGAGGGAGGGGTGGGAAAGAGCCCCTGCTCCCCTTTCTCACCTGGACGTAACAATTGAATTTCCAGAGCCCTTCGTTGGTCAGAATCTCATTTATCGACGGCTTGGGTACCTCCTCCAACCCTGCAGCACAGACAGCCCGGCAGGAACCCCTCCCTCAGAACATTTGGAATGGCACTGCCGGGTCTGATCCAGGAGCTCCCCCATTTCAGGGGCAGCAGCATCTCCAGCCCAAGTCAGGAAGCCAAATCCATGCAGCTTTTTGTTAATTCCGCTCAATTCTGCCCTGACTTTCAGGGCACATCCTTCCCCCCCAGCAAGTTTTGCAGGAAAAAGGGAAAATAAACCCATCAAGCCCCATTTCCCACCCTCCCCTTACCCTGGAACATCACAGCCTCTCCGTATCCCTCCTCTTGCTTCTTCTTGAGGAGCTGGTAGCAGGCGCTGGGACTGGCCAGGAGCAGCCGGAATCCCTGCAGACGGAGACGGGAGGAGTTTGGGGTTTTTTTTGGGGGGGGGGGATATAAAGGTTCCACCACACTTTTTTTCCCCCTGGAATCCGTTACCTTCCTATCAGGAGCAGGGACAAAGCTGAGGAACTCATCCACGTGGCCGACATGGAGCCAATCCGAGAACAGCTCCACGGGCGCCTGCACTTTTTGGGCCACGAGGAAATCCTTGACGGCCTTTGCCATCCTCCTGCCACCGAATCTGGGGGGGACCAGGGGGGGACTCACAGTTTGGGGTGCCCAAAGGGATTATCTGCCTGCAACCAACCTCAAACAGGGCGTGAAACCCCATTTTGGGGGATTTCCCTCCGTCCTGGTTCTCACCTGGGGAAGCTGCTCCCGATCAGGATGCGGCCCAGGGGGTACTCCTTGCCCCGCACCGTCACGGGGGGGCTCACCTCCAAATTCCCAAAGGAATCGAGGTCAGAAGCTCCCTCTGGAGCTTGTCGGGCCACATAACCAAAATCAGGGCCCTGGAAGGGGAAAAAGGAGGACATGAGGATGATTGGACTCGAACCTTTTGGGCCCTCCCAGCTCAGCAGCTTCTGTGATAACCAGAGAAATAAAGCTGTTGGTACCCAAAGTGCTCCCAAATCACTCTGTGCTGGCTCTTCCCAGCCCCCAAAATGCAAGAAAGAAAAACATTTATCCTCATTTTTATGGGTTTGTGAAGCTTTTTGCCTTGATAGGAGGGGAGGAGGAAGGGGCTGGTACCAGGATTTTCTTGATGGGGAAATCCTTCAGCCCCCGGTTCCGGGGAGAGTCGAAGACGACGGGGAAGGTCTTGTGGGGGGCTTGAACGTAGCCAAATTCAACCTCATCCTGGAGAAGGGATGGAGAAGGTGGAGGAGAGCCCTCCTGGAGCTGCTGTGTGGAGGAGGGGGGTGGGCACCCACCTGGATCCAGCGGTCGTTGCGATTCTCGGGCAGCGGGCACACGGTGAGCGGGCACTTGGCCTCCTCAGCCA
>NW_020956923.1:23808-27115 GCF_003031625.1 Empidonax traillii
GGGAAGCCCAGGGAGAGGCAGGATGGGTCAGATCCACCTGCAGCCCAGGAGGGATCAGATCCACCTGCAGCCCCATTCCCATCTCCTGTGCCACTGGAGGGAGGAGGGAGAGCTTGGGAAGGAGGGAGGGGTGGGGGAAGGTGTTTTTAGGGTGCATTTCCCTTCTCATTCTCCTGCTCTGCTCTGGTCGGTAATAAATCAGTTCCTGTCCCCAGTTTGGGTCTGGTTTCCAGGAGGTGGTGGGTGAGGGATCTCTCCTGGTCCTGATCTCGATCTATGACCCTTGGTTACGTTTGTTCCTCTGTCCACTCGCAGAGGGCAGCGACAGAGCAGCTTTCGGGGGGGGTACGTGGTGTCCCCCCAGTGTCAACCCACCATCCCCCCCCCTCCTAATCCCGGGGGTCCCCCCTCCCCGTTGATACCTTGTCCAGCAGTGTCCTGCTCACGGCCCCGCTGCGGCTGACGTCGGCATCCAGGGAGACCTCTGCGGGAAAAGGGACGATGGGGCGGAGGGGAAACCCCCCCAGGGGCGCAGCGTGGGGGTGTCCCCCTCACTTACCCACGCAGGTGAGGTACAGCATGGCCCTGCCCACGGGGACCCCTCCAGCCTCACTGAAATAAGAAATCCTGACCTGCAACGAGGAGCGGGAGCTCAGCACCGGCGCCAGCACACGCTGCGAGCTGCCGGAGCGTCCACACCCACCTTCTCATCCCCCACGTCCTTGCTGAGGGTGTCTATGGCCAGCAGCACCTCGGGGTGGGTGCCCAGGGGCCAGCGGGCCACGCTGGAGGGCAGTTTGATGCTCTGGGAGTCGTGCACCACGTAGAGCTTCACCCCCGGCGTGCTCTGCACGTGGAAGGCCACGGCGTCCTTGGGAGCGGAGCTGGGAGGGGTGGGAAGCACAGTCAGGGCAGGGAATTCCTGGAATGTTGGCTCTGGGCAGTGAGGGGACACCCTGAGGTGTGCAGGGAGGCCGGTGGGGTACGAGGAGTCGTGCAGCAAGCGGGGGAAAGGCAGATTGTGCCTGGGAAATGCGACAGCAACAAGAGCTGGAGGGTGAATTCGGGATCAGTCTTTCAATAGGGAGCAAATCCCGATGTTTAGCACAGCAACAAGTGGTGCAAAAAGCAGTGAATCCTGAAAAGTGAAAGTGCAGCAAGTGCTGGGGTGTGAAAGTGTGGAAAATCTTTCAGTATGGAACAAATCCTGCAGTTTAGAGCAGCTCTGAGTCCTGGAAAATGCAACTAATCCTGGCAAATGCAACGGCAACAAGTGCTGGGGGGTGAATTTGGGGTCAGTCTTTCAGGATGGAACAAATACTGACTTTTGGAATAGCAACAGGTGGTGCAAAAATGCAAATAATCCCGAAAAATGAAAGTGCAACAAGTGCTGGGATGTTGAACTGGGATAAATCCTTCCATATGGAATAAATCCTGAAATTTGGAATAGCAACAAATGGTGCAAAAATGCAACTAGTCCTGAAAAATGCAAGTGCAAGAAGCACTGGGATATGAAATAGGGATGAATCCTTCAATATGGAACAAATCCTGACATTTAGAAGGGAAACAAGTCCTGAAAAATTCAATTACCCCTGGAAAATGCAACTTCAACAAGGCCTATGATATGAAACTGGGATAAATCCTTCAACATGGAACAAATCCTGCCATTTAGAATTAAAACAAGTCCTGGAAAATCACAGAATCACAGAATTAGATGGTTTGGAAAAGTCCTTTGAGATCCTCCAGTCCAACCCTTGATCCAACCCCGCTGCGGTTCCCAGCCCATGGCACTGATGCCACATCCAGCCTGTCCTTAAACACCTCCAGGGTTGGTGACTCCACCCCTCCCTGGGCAGCCCATTCCAATGGCTGAGCAATCTCCATGGAAAGAATTCCTTCCTGATATCCAACCCAAACCTCTCCTGGCACAGCTGAAGAGCAAACACTCTTGTCCTACTGCTGGTTCCTGGGAGAAGAGACCAACCCCCCCCTGGCTCCCCCCTCCTGCCAGGAGTTGCAGACAGTGCTGAGTCTCCCCTGAGCCTCCTCCTCTCCAGGCTCAACACCCCCAGCTCCCTCAGCCTCCCCTCACAGCACTTGTGCTCCAGTCCCTTGTCCATCCTGTAGGTGCTGTGTGATTGCACTCAGGATGATCTGCTCCAGAACCTTGCCAGGCACTGAGGTCAGGCTGACAGGCCTGGAGTTCCTTTTGGCCCTTTTTGTGGATTGGTGTGACATTCCCCAACTTCCAATCATCTGGGGCCTCCCCAGTGAGCCAGGATTATTGGTAAATGATGGAGAGCGGCTTGGTGAGCTCTTCCACCAGCTCCCTCATCGCCCTTGGATGGATCCCTTTGGGTCCCATAGACTTGTGAGGATCCAGGTGGCTCAGCAGGTCACAAACTGTTTCCTCCTGAATTCCAGAGGGGCTGTTCAGCTTCTTATCCCTGTCTACAAGTTCCAGAAGCCAGCTGTCCTCAGGACAACCTGTCTTACTGTTGAAAACTGAGATAAAGAAGGTGTTAAAAACCTCAGCCTTGTCCTCCTCTTGGCTGACTCCGTTCCCCCCATGCCCAACAAGGAGTGGAGGTTTTCCTTGCCCCTCCTTTTGCTGTTGATGGCTTTGTGGAAGCACTTCTTATTATCCCTGACAGAAGTGGCAGGATTGAGTTTGAATTGTGCCTTTGTCTCTCTGATTTCCTTTCTACCTAGCTGTATTCCTGAACTCTTCCTGAGCATTCATGGAACGCGACTGCAAAGAGTCCTGAGGGGTGTGATTGTGATAAATCCCTCAAAGTGCAGCAAGTTCTGCAAGTTAGAGTGGCACAGAATCCTGGGAAGTGCAACTGATCCTGGAAAATGTAACTACAACAAGTACTGGGAGGTGAAACTCTGATAAATCCTTCAATATGGAGCAAATCCCGAGATTTAGAATGGCAAAAAGTCCTGACAAATACAATTACTCCCGGAAAAATGTAATTTCACCAAGCCCTGAGATATGAAATGAGGATAAATCCTTCAGTATGGGACAAATCCTGACATTTAGAGTGGAAACAGGTCCTGAAAAATTCAACCACTCCTGGAAAATGCAACTGCAACAAGTCCTGGGATATGAAACTGGGAGAAATCCTCCAATAAACGGAACAAATCCTGCAACAAGTCACACAAAATGCAACGAATCCTGGAACCTGCAGTGGCACCAAATCCCACAAAACGGGATTACAGCCAATCCTGCAAAAGGCAATTGCACCAAATCCCGCCAAAGGCGATTAGGGATCGGGGAAAATCCTGCCGGAGGCAACGAGCC
>NW_020956923.1:28104-58514 GCF_003031625.1 Empidonax traillii
CCTCCAATAAACGGAACAAATCCTGCAACAAGTCACACAAAATGCAACGAATCCTGGAACCTGCAGTGGCACCAAATCCCACAAAACGGGATTACAGCCAATCCTGCAAAAGGCAATTGCACCAAATCCCGCCAAAGGCGATTAGGGATCGGGGAAAATCCTGCCGGAGGCAACGAGCCCTGGAAAAGGCAACGGGAACAAACCCCGGGATCTTGGCGGCAGCAAACCCCCAGCAGGCACAAAATCCAGGGATATCCCAGTGCAGGAAGTGCTGCAAATGCAGCCAGTCCCCTAATGGGAAACGGCAGCAAATCCCATAAAATTCAACTCAATAATCCCCCCAAAACACCCCAAATCTTGGAATATTCGTGACAAGAAATTTTGCAAAATGCAAAATGAAAAAAAAAAAAAAAAAAAAGCAATCATGACAATTTTTTCCATTTTATCTTTTTTTGTTGTTGTTGTTTTTAATGTTTACTTTCAAATTTATTTCGGTTCGTATTTCGAAATTTTAACATTTGTGGGGGTTTTGTTTGTTTGTTTGTTTGTTTTAATTTCCGGGGGTTTATTTACAACTTTTCATCGGACAAATTTTCATTTCGGTTTTTGATTTGTGCTTTCCCTTCATTTCACTGCTTTACCCAAAGCGTTGGGCTGTGAAGCCCAGCTGTGATAAATCCTGAGATATCCCGTCCCGGCACAACCCCGGAGCTGTTCGGGGTGGATTTTTGCCACGGGCATCCCAAATATTTGCATTTCCACCGGCAACGAGCCCTGACCGGTGACATCCCTCAAGAGCGAAGCAAAACTTCAATGGTTGGGCAGGTCGGAGCTCGTTTCACTCCGCAAGAGGCCGCGGGCGATGGGCCCAGGAGTGCAAATCCCTTCCCGGGGGAAGGGAAATATGGATCCATCCCTAGGGAAGAGGGCAAAACCCACCCCGGGGCGGGCGGGATGCTCCGGCAGCGGGTTTGGAGGCATCCGGGAAAATAAACCCCCCAAACTGCTGAGGCTTGAGCCGGGTATTTAAGGGAACAAAAAGCAAAACCTGCTGCTGGAAAAGCTCCCGAATATTTGGGGCTGGAGCCAAGAAAAGGGCGGCGGGAGGTGTCTCCCTGCCGGCCCCGCCGGGATGGTTTCGTTCTCCGCATTCCTCCCAAACACGGAAATACTCATCATTTTTCAGGTGGATCCCGGCCGGGATGTGAAACTCGGCTTTAAAGCTCCCATCGGGGCTTTTTGCACCCCAAAATTCCCTCGGGAGGGGTCCCTGTCCCGCTGTGATATTTGGAGCATCCCCGTCTCGGTATCCCCTGGCAACACCCCCCAAGAGCAGCAGCGTCTCCCCCTCCCCGCTCTGAGCTATTTTTACCCGTCGATTAGAGCGATAAGAGAGGTTAGAAAAGCAGCCGGAGCGTGCCCTGCGCTTACCCTGCGACATCCAGGGAGAGCTCCGTGCCCAGCACGCACACGGTGCTGGTGGGGCGCTGGACGGACAGCTGGACACGGCGCTGCTGGGCCATCGCGGCGGTCCCAGGGGCACCCTCGGGTGCTGCGCGGGCTGGCACGAGGGGATTTATAAAGCCTGGCGGCTGGGAGGGGATCAGCCAAAGGCCGGGTTAATCCCACCTCCGGGCTGCGGGCCGCGCTGGGCGTGCGCGGGTCCGGCCGCGCCGCCGGGGATGGAGCGCGGCTCGGAGCGGGGGGACCCCGAGACACCCCCGGGGCCAGAAGCGCTTGTTAAGGAGCCCAGGGGTGGGGTTGGACCCCCCGTTAGCACAGGGAGACGCTGATGTGAGCGGTCACCCTTAAACCCACGCACTGAAATATTCAGGGCGACATCAGAGCCGAGCTGGGGCTGTGCCAGCGCAGCGCTCGGCGGGGGCTGATTTCTCCTTCTGAAGGGTTTTATTTGTTCAGCCCGAACAATTGCCTTTCATTCTTATTTTAGGCGAGGGCTGCAGGTGCTCGCCCTGTCCTCCGGGTGCTGCGAGGGGTGGGGATGTCACCTGAGGGACGCCTGACCCTCGGCGGGTTTAATCGCCTTTGTTTTAATTAAATCCTCGTCTCGGCGTGGGAGAGCCCTTTCCGCAGCTGTTCCACCGCCACCTCCCCGCGGGGTCACGCGCCGCTGGAACTTAATATCCCCCCTCAGGGCTCGGCAAACGCTCAGCAGCGTCTCGCGGGGATAATGGGCTCAGAAACCAGCTTTTTGGGCAAAAAGAGGGGTGTTCCATGGGATGGGTGACCCTTTGGGGAGCATCCCCCTCCAGCGACGCTCACTGAGTGGCAGGAGGTTGAAGTGGAGGTGCTGTCACACCTCTGAAATATTCCCAGGAAAGAAAATTGGCCAAAATAAGTGGTTTTAGCCCCAGAATAGCTCCCGAGGTTACACAAAGCTGAGCCGTGCCCAGGGCACGGGCAGGTTTCGGTTCCTGGTGCCAGGCACGGGGAAATGCCGCGCTCCGCTGGCGGTGAAAAGAGGGAGACAAAGAGCAGTCCGGGCGAAGGAGACGGAAATTTTCTCCTTGGAAAAGGTGTCAGATGATCTGGATGAGGAGGGGGGGCTCAGCCGGGGTGCCCAGCACGAAGTGGCTTTGGGCCAATACAGGGAATTTGGGAGGGGGTTATCAGCTCCAAACCTGCAGTGTGGGACTGTAAGACCCTTTAGCAGTGGGGGGAGGTCTGAACACCCCAGAGCAGCCTCCTGGTTGTGTCCCTCAAACCCCCCACCCCAATCCCAAAACAGACCCACGTGCTGGGCTTAAAAATAGGGTTCAAAGGACGTTTCCAAGCCAAGAGCAGAGGAAGGAGGGATGGGAGATGGGGGAGAGCTGCACCCTCAGTGTTCAGGAAGGATGGGAGACAAGGCAGAGCTGCACCCTCTGTGTTCAAGAAGCTTTATTGGCAAACCCCTTTATTTTGGTGCACCTTCTGATGCACCAAATGCACCTTCATCCCCCGGTGGCAGGACGTGGGTGTGTCCCCTCAAGGCACCACGTGCCACCACTTGAAGGAGAAGGGCTTCCTGCGGACGTTGGTGCCGCAGTGAACGTCCCCGGACAGGACGTGGTAGGAGAAATAGTCGTCGATGAAGGTGCAGGTGAGGCCCAGGGGCTCGAGCAGCTCCCGCACCCGCTGCTCCAGACAGCACTGCCCGCCCACCACGGGCCCGAAGGGCTTGGGGATGCCCAGGTGCCTGCCCAGCACCAGCATGTTCACCTGCAGGGCCAAACACCGTCAGACCCCACCCCAAATCCCCCCGGGGCGGGGCAGGGGCGGGGTGTGTGGGGAAGGAGGGGTCAGAGGCCTCACCATGTCCGGGAAAAGGGCCTCGGCGCGGGAGCCCCTGAGGATGAAGAGCTGCGGGATGTCGATGATGTCCTGCTCGCTCAGGCCCAGCTCCTGCTTCAGCAGGTTGCGGTTCCAGTCGATGCAGTGCTGGTGGGGGGGAAAGGGACCTGGAATTGCCACCCTGGGCCATCCCAGCCCCTCAAATCCGACACGTGGGGGGTCCCATTACATCCTCACCCGTTCCATTGCATCCCACCCATCCCTCTGAGCAACCGCCACTGCATCCCCAACCCGAGCAACCTCTCCGTCCTGACAGTCCCTCTGTGTCACCAGGGGCATCTTCCAGGGTGATGGGGCGACCAGCACTGCCTGGCTCCTTCCTGGCTGCTCTCCTCGCCCACTCCCGCCATTCCCCAGGATCTCTGGCCCCAGGAATGAGCCGGCAGTGCGGTGGAAGGGAGGAGAGCGGATCCCCCCCCCCGGCCAGGGCTCACAGACCCACCTGCACGTGCCTGTTGTCGCTCTTGAGCGACTCATCCGCCAAGATCTCGTCGATGCTCCTCCTCTCGCTGTCCTTCAGCCCTGAGGGGGGTGGGAGCAGTGAGGGACATGGGGAAGGGACACTGGGAATGGACACTGGGAAGGGACACCAGGGATGTCCTCCCTCCCTCACCAATGAACTGTGTGGCTTCCCCGTGGCCCTGACTCTGTTTCTCCTTGAAGAGCTTGTAGCAGGCGTTGGGACTGGCCAGGAGGAGCCGGAATCCCTGCGGGAGAGAGCCTGGGGGTCACCCGCTTCTATCCCCCCCTCCTGTGGATTCACTCCCAAATCCAGCCCCGGGCACCACGGGATGCCACCCACGGACTTCTCCCCTTCCAGGCAGCCACCCCAAGAGAACTGCACCCCCATCAGCCCGTGGAGGCTGAGCAGCCCCACCAAGGGCTGGTTCAGGGAAGCCCCAGGGGTCGGTACCTTCCTATCAAAGGCCGGCACGAAGGTGAGGAATTCATCCACGTGGCCCACGCTCAGCCACTCCGAGTAAACCTCCACCGGCGCCTGCACCTTCTGCGCGAACAGGAAATCCCGGACAGCCTTGGACATCCGCCGGCCCGAGGCCCTGCAGGCACAGCGAGGAGGAGACGGCGGCGGCCATCGCACCCCTCCCAAAATTCACCCCACCCTGCCCTCAACAGCGGCGGGGGGCGGCGAGCAGAAACATCCAATTTTCATGGGAAAGAGGCTGGAAATAGTCCAACTCTATTATATATATCAAGATTGAATTTATGTTCACTTTATATATGTGCAAATGAATGTATGTTTATATATATTATATATACAAAATAGATCTAATTAATATAAATTATATATTAATCTACATTAATGCAAATATATCTACCTAATACCTCAATTATGTATCATTAGAACTATGTTATATATTATTAGAACTATGTTATGTATTATTATATGTTACTCGTTGTAATTATGTTATATATTTATATATCCCTATGTTATATATAAAAATTTATTACTTTATCCCTATATAATATATATAAAATATATAACTATATCATTATATTATATATAATGATATTAATATATCCCTATGTTATATAAAAATATATTAGCATATCTTTATATTATATACAAATATATATCTAGGTCTTATATATCTATGGCCTATTAATATAAATGAATATTCATATATAGGAATATATTCATATAATCCTATATTATATATAAATCTACTAATATATTCCTGTGTTATATATAAAATATATTAATCTATCCTTATATTATATATGATATATATTACATTAGATAAGGTATTCATATATAATTATACAGAATACTATATATAAATATATAACATAAAATGTAAATTATATATATAACTTAAATATATAAATGATATATAAAAATGTAATTATATATATAATATATAAATATGCATCCTTATATAATGCATATTAATATATCCCTCAATTCTCTCTATAAATATGTATCTAGGCCATCGATATCTACAGGCAGTGGGTGCATTCCGTGCCCTGCTCTTGGGCTCCTTTGGGTTTCATTTTTCCCCATCCCCGCGATTCCCAAATCCCTCCTTCCGCTGCACTCCGTGCGGGGGCGAAGTTTTCTTAGACAGACGGCAACAGGCTGGGAAAACATTAATTAGCCCCCTGCTAATGAGGGGTAATTAGGGGCCCGGGGAAGCCGGGGAAATGCCCTTTCCCTGCCTGCGGGACCCGCGGGAGCAGCGCGTGGGTCACTCGGGAGCAGCCCCCGATGGTTGGGATGGTTCCCTTGGCTGCTGCTCCCGCTCCTCTCGGGGGGTTTGAGACGCTGCTGCCCCCACGGGCCCCCCCTGCCCGGAGCGAAACGACCTCCCCTTGTCCGGGGTTTCTCCCTTCCCGGCATTTCCCCGCTCCTCTCTTTAAGAAACAATTCCAGGCCTGGAAGGGCCGGGGTTGGGAGCAAACCCCGCGGCTCTGGGAAGGGGGGCAGCGTTTTGTAAGGGATGAAGGGACAGCGACACGGTTCGCCTGTTAAATCTGGGATTTGCTGGGAATCGGCTCCTGATTCCCACTTTGATTCCGAATTTCCTCTGTGAGAGGTGCCACTTTTCCCAGGCAAGGATTTTCGGTGCTTCCCGCATTCCAGAGGCGGGGCTGGAGCTCCTCACCAGGGCAGGGGGCTGCCGATCAGGATCCTTCCCAAGGGATACTCCTTCCCCCGCACCGTCACCGGAGGACTGACGTCCAGGTTGCCGAAGGAGTCCAGGCTGGTGACGTTTTTCCCAGGGGGTTCACGGGTCACATAGCCAAAATCGGGGCCCTGGGGAAGAGGAGGAGGGAGGTGCTGCCAAGGACCCTCCGTAGAGGGAGTTTCGGGGGGAGAAAAGGGGCTTTCAATGCACCCACGCACCAGGATCTTTTTAAAGGCAAAATCCTTCAATCCCCTGTTCCTGGGAGAGTCAAAGACCACGGGGAAGGTCTTGTGTGGTGCTTCCACGTAGCCAAACTCCAGCTCATCCTGTGGTGGGAAGAAGAGGAGGAGGAGGAAGGGGAGGAAGGCCCCGGGCAGGGGGATAGGCATCTCCACAGGGACGGTGGGGAGGGTGGAGCAGGAAATGGGGTGAGCCTGGCAAAGCTCAGCTCCTGCCCTGAACCACAGCTCGCTGTCCCGGGGTGACACCCCACCCAGGGCCAGCCCTGGGCAGCAACACGGGCCACAGGGGGCAGGGAGAGGGGCAGGGCTGTGGGACAGGGAGGGCACTGCCCACCGGCCCACCCGAGTCCTGGGGGTGAGTGGAGGGGCCTTCCTGCAGGGGAGACCCTCCTGTGCAGCCCGAGGGTCCCCTCTTTCAGTGGGGGTCCCTCTTGCTGTGCCCCCTTGGGTTCTCTCTTGCAGGGGATCCCTCTTGCAGTGAGGACCCTCTTCCAAAGTCCCAGGGGGTCCCTTTGGCACTGGGAACCCTCCTGCAATATTTCCTGGGGTCTCTTTTGCAATGGGGTTCCTCATGGAATGTCCCATGGGCTCCTCTTGCAGTGTCCTGTAGGGCCTCTCTTGCAGTGGAGAGCCTCTTGCAATGCCCCACAGGGTCTCTTTTGCAATGGGGACCCCCTTGCAATGCTCCCATGGGATCCCTCTCAGTGGGATCCCTCTTGCAGAGCCCCAGGGGGTCTCTTGACGTGGGAACACCCTTTGAAAGTCCCACAGGGTCTCTTTTGCAATGGGGCCCCTTTTGCAGTATCCCATGGGGTCCTTCCTGAAATGAGTTCCCTCTTCAAAATCCCATGGGGTCCCTCTTGCAGTGGGGTCCCTCTTGCAGCGCTCCATGAGGTTCCCTCCTGCAATGGAATTCCCCATGGAATCTCCCCTGGAATCCTTCTTTCCACGTCCCAAGGGGTCCCTTTTGCAGTGGGGCCCCCTTTGCAGTGCCCCATGGGGTCCCCTCTTTCAGTGGGGTCCCTCTTGCAGTAGACACCCTATTCCAAAACCCCACAGGGTCCCTCTGGCAATGAGGTCCCTCTTCCAATGTCCCTCTTCTAGTTCCAGGATTCCTGGACACCATCCCTGCCCGTGCTGGTTTCCACCACCAGCAGCATTTCCCCGGGCTTCAGTTCCCGGCTGCCTGGCCTATCTCCCGGCATCCAAGTGCTTCCCAAGCAGCCAGTCCCTCCAGGGGGTGCCAGCCATGGGAGTGACACCTCATGTCCCCCAAGAGCCTGTAAGGGACCAGAAGAGCCACAGAGAGCAAGCATGGACTGATGGACAAGCAGGGATTGATGGACAAGCAGGGACTGATGGACAAGCAGGGACTGATGACCTGGATCCAGCGGTCGCTCCGGGTGTCCTGCTCCGAGCAGATGGTCAGCTTGCAGTTGGCTTTCCTCAGCAGGACCCTGAGCCCTTCCAGAAAGGCCTCGTTGGAGTCTGAGCCCTGCTTGATGCTGGAGCGAGAGGGGAGACCAAGGAGTAGGATCCAACGAGAAATTCCCACAGCCCCAGCCGTGCAGCCCATTCCTCACTCCCAAACACGCTGGGCAAGAGTCCTGCATGGGACAGGACCTGCAGAGCCTGTCCAGCCTTTCTCCTTGGCACTGCAGTAGCAGTGACATCGGGCTCCACTCCCAAAGAGTGCCCCCAGTAATGGATGCACAAAGCCTGGCTCACCCCACTGTTGCTGCACAGCAAAGAAGGGCCAAAAACACCTCCTTGAAGAGTCCCCCAAGGCAGGAGAGCAATGGGGGGACATCCCTCCTACCTGCAGACAAAAACCTCCAGAGGCTGCTGGGTGTTGGGCGTCATTATCCAGGGAGCCACGCGGAAAACCACCGTGTCCGTGAAAATCGGCGTGCCCGGGGAGTTCTGTGAGGGGCAAAGCCAGCAGGGAGCAGTGCTGGGAATCCCAGCCACTGGGGGCCCAGGGGATGGGGCAAACCTCACCTACCTTATGGGGGACCTCCAGCAAGCTGGCACTGAAGGAGACCAGCCCAGAGAAACCCCTGTCGGGGAAGGCCAACCCTTCCACGTAGAAGGTGTTCTCCCCGTTGCCGACGTGGTCCAGCGTGTAGGAGAGCTTGTCTGGCCCCAGCACGGGCTTGTAGTGGGGATGTGAGTCACTGCCTGCCGGAACACCCCAACACCCACCCAGGAGTGGTGACCAGCCCGCTGTGAGGGCTGGCAGGAGGCACCGGCGAGGCCGATGCCGTGCGGGTGGCGGGGCAGCGGGTGTGCCTCCTGCTCTCCCGGGAACACTCTGCATCTCCCTGGCACAGAGAGGACTCCGTACCCTCAGGTCCAACCCTTTCAAGGTGCGTGGCTTGAGTTAAGTATCTAATGATACCCTTGGCTTCCCTGACCTGATTTTCGGCAGGGACCTGCCGGGGATGGAACTGTTCAAAGGCAGAACGAGATGGGCAGCTCTGGGGGTTGGGTCACTGCCCGTGCCACAGAGGAGCTGGGCTTTCCGCTCCACAGGAATGCCAAAATTTCATCAGCCTCATGGAGAAAAGCCTTCTTTTGATCTTTTTCCCCACTTGATTTTTAACATGAGGCCCCACCTTCCACCACGGCAGAGGAGCTTTGGGGCTAAACGAGTGTTTGCAGCAAATGGAAGTGCCCCAGTGAAGGGAAAATTTAGGGTTTCCTCACCTTGGGGTCGTGCTCGGATATCTGGGAGAGCAGGAAGGAAGGAAGGAAGGAAGGAATACTCACGGATGGCGTGGAAAACCCGCACTTTATCCGCGTCTGTCTCGGAGACGTGCAGGACCACCTGGTACTCATCAAAGGTGGTGCTGGGCCCTTGGGTCCTCAGCAGCATCATGGACATGTCCTGCAGGTCTGCGTGGGGACAGATGGAGAGAGGGGATGGAGGTGCTGGAAGTGGGAAAGACCCCAGTGAGACCCTTTGGGTCCCCTCAGGCTGTGGGGGACACCGACCTGCAGGGGTCCGTACGTCCACCTGGCCACTGTCCGGCCCCCCCATGCCGGGGCTGTCCCGGTCACAGTTGACCAGCAGCACAGCACCTTGTCCATCCGGGCCCCACGTCCACTTGGCCTGCCAGAGAAGCACCAAAAGAGGACTGGAGCAAGATTCCCCCCATCCCACCCTCCTCACTGCCTGGGGGGAACACCCGCTGTCCTTCCCGGTTCCCAAACACCAGTGACACTCTCCAGGCACTACATTTCCGAACCTCAGCTTCCAGCAGGGCCAGCAAAGACTATTTGGAAGTGATCTTATCTTCTGACCAGGCAGAAAGTATCTGCCAGGCCTCCTCTGGACAAGGCTGCACCGTTTGTAGAGACACGTCCCATCTCGATGCACGATTTGCGCCGTTGATTGGGCTGCACTTAATTAGCCCAACTTAAGTGCCTGGGCATATGCAGATTTCTTGCCAAAGGGGTAGGTCTCTGGCTGTTTGCTAAACTCATTTAGTGGTCTGTTTCATGTGCAAAAAGGAAAAGGAAGAAGAAAGAAGAGGGAAGAAAGAGCAGAGGGTTTTGTCCTACGGGATCCTCAGGGCTGGAGTGGAGACGTAGGGAATTTTGGCACAGAATAAGAAAAAAAGTCTCTTCCTCCTCAATTAGTAGGTTGAGGATTTTGCAGGTTATTTACCCTAATTCAGACACCACCCAAGTCCCTCTCCTTCCTGGAGATTTTCAGGGAAGAGACTCCAAATGGATAGGCTGGGACTGACCCTCCAGCAAAGCTCCTCATTACCTTGTCCTTCCCTTTGCTCTTCACTCGGCCGCTCCGGCTCCAGTCCACGTCCAGGGACACATCTGAGACACCGAGAGAGGGAACCACAGGCAGCAGAATGAGCTCCTGGTGCCCTTTGGGGCTCATCCAGCACCAACCCCACCTTCACACCCCGAAGCTGCTCCAGACCCAACATCTCCAACAAAATGCTGACAGAGAATCCAACCCGATGGTGTTTTCATGGCTGTCCCCCTTTGATTTCCAGCTGCCTTCTCCTATTTTGGTTCCCCCAGGTGGGACGTCCCCATTTTATGGTGCATTTTATGTTTTCATCAATTTCATACTTATTTTTTCAAATTTATTTTTAACTTTATTTATTTTTCCCTGTGGCTGAGTGAACACCTAAATAATTCCAAGGCTTGATGTAGCATTTGAGAAGGACTTTCCCTCCTGCCCTTGGCCCAGATTTCTGCCTCTGCTGCTACAGAGCAGAGGTTTACCAGCAACCTCATCCAAACCCTACCTTAATCCTAATAAAAAACCCCACATGGAAAATACCAGGATTGAGCAGAGAGGAGGACATGGAGAAGCTGGGAAGGAGAGTCCAAATCTAATCATGAGGAGAACATTTGTAAGGCAGAAGCCCTGTGGCCGTGGCAGCCCCAGATGGCTCCAGTGGAGCCCATCAGCTGAGGGACGTGGGAAACCTTCAGCCTCTTCAGGCCCAATTTTGGGAGGCATATTCATGACTTCAGGACAGAGGTATCATGTGAGTGCTTTAGAAAATCCCAAATTTAGGGTAATTAATCCATCCAAGTGGAAGGCTTCTGCATCCAGACTGGTTGTCTAGACTCCCTTTGTAGTCAGCAGGGAAAAACAGGCATTTGGAGGGAATGATTCACCTCACCCTAAACTTCTGAAATAGGTCAGACAACACTTGGGTGCCAATTGCTCTCCCCTAACTGCGACAGAGGTTGGGGGGGAGGAGGGCACCGGGCAAAGCTGGGTGAGGAGCTCTCCCTTGGCTCCTCTTGGCCCAGCACATGGTGTTGGCAAGCAGAGGAGGATGCTTGGAGTGTGCTGGGTGGGGACCCGGCCCAGCCTCTCTCTTTTGCACCATATAAGGCAGCGCAATAACATTTTAATTGTTCCCCTCTTGCTCGTCAGCATCGGTGAACACCCAACCCTCCTCCCCGCGCCCCCCACTTAACTCCCACCCCACCAACCCAACCAGATCTCGGCACCAGCGAGGTCTGGCCGGGGGTTTGTGTCACACCTACCGACACACGTGAGGTACAGCCAGGCCACTGCCAGCTCGTTGCCCTCCCGGCCATAGTAGGAGATCTTAACCTGCAAAACACCCCCACGTCCCGGAAAGCTGAGCAGGGCTCCTCACTGCCCGCGCTGACCAACCAGCCAGCCCTTGGAGGGTTCACCCCGGCCATCCTCCATTAATCATAGTTCCCCCGAACCGTTTCTGCCTGGTTCAGCACAAAACCCGGCATGGAAACAGCCAAGCTTGGAGGATTTTTGCTGCCTGGCACCAGATTTTGCAGTCACCACTGTGTCATCAGGAGGGAACAAGAGGGGATCTACTTCTCCTTCTCAATTTCGTTTTTGGTACGTGTTAATTACACAATTCAGTTGGAGTTCTTTTCCATGAAAAACAAGCCCAATGTCAGCACTACTTAGCACTGACTTAGCTACTCAGAGGCTGCCCATAACCCTCCCTGTTTTCCCGGGAAATTGGGCTCATTTTTCTGGTTTCAGTGCCTGGAAACCCAACCGACCTTATTGTCATTGACGGTCCTGCTGGTGACGTCAATGGTCACTACAACCTCGATGTCGGGATCCAGGGGCCACCTGGAGTCAATCATGGGCTTTGTCGTGGGGTTGTGGATGATGTGGACCGTGACCGCGGAGGTGGCATGGACGTCGAATGACGTGGCGGCTTTGGGGGTAGACCTGAAACAGAGGATTGGGTTAGAGACCAAGCCGTCCCTCCAGTTCTCCTCTGCTTGAACCTGGAATTAAAATCCAGCCTTAACTGGGTGGAAAGGGCTCATAAACCATCTTAGGATGATGAAATGGTTGAGTTTTCCGTGCACTATCTCTGTGGTGGTGTTGGGCAAGCAGAGCTCCCACTGCAGCTCCGGCACGTCCGCCCGTGGTTAAGCCTGGATTGGGAATCGCCCAAGTTTGGGCATCCAACCTCCCTCCACAACACCCAGAAAATGCTCAGAATTTCAGCATCCTGGGACAAAACCCGGACAAAGAGCCTGGATAATTTTTAATGGCAACCATCCGGGGAGATGGTTATTGCAGGACCATCCCTTGAGCTGCTGAGCTGAGAGATGCTCAGACTTGGAGCGGAGCCCAAATCCGAGCACGGAGAACCCACACCCCACCTGCATGACATCCTTTGGCAGCCTTTGAAGTGCTGCCTACCTGCTCATTACAGCCCCAGCACCTCCATCCCAGGAGCACGAGTGCTCCGACCTGTCTGCTGTCGGGAGCCTCCGAGAAGGCACGAGGTGGGAAATTTCAACAGCAGGAACAAAAGGGAGAACATCAAAAAACTGACAGAGGAGATTTATTCCCGGTGCTGCTCTTGGCATGGCATCCCTGATGCCTGCAGTAGCTTGTACAGGGAGATTAAAGCATCATCTCCCTTGACATGCCCCATCCTTCGCATCGTGTAACGTCATAAATCCACCTGCACGCTGCTGGATGTCGTGACTCCTCCAGTCTGGGTCTATTTGCTCTGGTTCTACTGCCCTGGTTGTAAACCCACCTGAACACTGTTGGATATCATGACTCTTCCAGTTTGGGTCTATTTGCCCTGTTTTTACAGCCCTCCCATGTCACCATCACCAGATTCCCACCAAACTCCATTTCCTGCCCCGAAACAGCCCAAACCACGGTCAAAACTTGATGCATCCATCACCAAGTTCCCCCCAGCTGGTGCTGTCCTGGAATAAAATGGTCCCATTTTTTTAGTGGAAAAAGCATCCACCACCTGCTTTTTTGGTCCAAAGCTCAAATTTGCTACAGAGGAGCCAAACCAGCCCATTTTGGGGCTCAGGCCCCACGTTTAAAAAGATCCGAGCGCGCTTTGAGTCCCAAACCAGGACAAAAACTTGCAAATAATAGGATTTTATATATTCCTGTATGGCTGAGGGAGAAAATAGGACCCTTTTAGGGCAGGCAAAGCTCAGTGCAAAGCCCTTGGAGGGGGACGACGGCACATCCTGGCCCGGCGCCAACACACAACCCCAATAATTGCCCCGGCTGTGATGCCGACTGACTTGTCCTGTCTGTATCATTATAATCATGATTTATTAAATAATGACACTGTAACAGCAGGGCAGACACAGCCTCGTATCTGACCAATAAACCAACCCCTGTATTTAATTCCGGAAGAATCTCCTCTCCTGGAATCGCCCGGGCAAAACGCGCCGGTGGATTTTTCCGGCCTGAGCCACAGGTTTTATCCTTCAGCCCGTTTTAGCTCCAAGTTGCCGAGCTTGAATCGCTCTTGCCCAATGTTTTCACAGCCAGAAATAGACCCAGGGTTAGCCGGGGTGTGCTCGGGCTTTGCCTACAAACCGTCACGGCTCGGCGATGCTTCGACGCCTCGGCAGAGCCGGCGTCCCTGCCGGTGGGACATCACCCCCGGGACACAGCCCGCGGGACACGGCCCATCAGGCCCTGCAGCAGCTCCTCATGTGGGCTCTGAGCTCCCCTCCCTCCTCCAAAACACCACTGGGCTCCTCCAGACCCCACCAGCGCTGTGGCAAAGGGTGGGAACACCCCGACCCCCACCCCAACCTTACCGGCGCGTGTCGAGGAAGACCTCGGTGCCCACCACGCAGACGCCGTAGGTGGCGTGGCTGGTGGACATCTGCATGACGTGACGCTGGGGCATGGTGTGCCCGCATGGGAAGGAGCCTGCTGCCTGGCTGTGCAGGGAAACCAGCAGGACTGGATTAAAAGGCAGGGGAATTTAACTCCTCCTTCCCTCGATGACGGGGCTCGGCCAGGGGACCCTGCCGGTCTCCACCTCCAGCACCTCCAGCACCCAACGAGCTGCCGCCCCGCTCGGGGAGATGGAGGTGATAGGGCAGCCCCAGGGAGGGGACACGGGGCAGAAGTGACACCCAGCCCTGCCCTGGGATGCTCAGCCCTGAGCTCTCAGGTATTTCTTCTCCCCCTTTTCATTCCTTCCCGGCTCCATCTAATTCCTCCAGGCTTTAATGCATTAAACATGCATTACTCCTCCGAGGTGGTTGTTTGGGGTTATTACAATATTATCATTGAAATGAAGCTTTTTGCTTTAAAACAACCCAAATTTTCCGTGTGGCCTCTGCACGGGTGACTCATGGCCTGGGCTGCAGCATCAGGGCAAAGCCTGAACAAAGCTGAGCAAAAGGAAATGTTTGCTCTGGTCGCTGCTTCCCATCAGGACGAGTCCCGAGGACGGGAGACAGGCAGAAACGGGCACAGGGAGAACTGGTTGTTTGGCAGGGAAGGAGAAGACAAGAAACAACAAACCAACAGGAGGCTTCCCGTGGAAATTAAAAAGTTTTCCCTGTTTCGCTTGGATCTCGCGTTTCAGGGGATTGGGGTTTTTGGGGCAAAGATCCCAAGGGAATCATCCCCTCTGCTGGAAGGTGGCATTAGTGGAGATAGCCATCTCTCTCCAGGCCATCCCAGGAGGATTTGCCTGCCTGCAAAGAGGGAAGCCAGGCAAGGTTAATCTTGTTGAGGTGGGGAGAAGGTCTGGGGGATGGAGCTCAGCTGGAGGAAAAGGCAAAACACAGGGACGGAGAGTGTCCCGTTGCCACAGGGTTCATCCTCACGAGGTGATGTGTTCAGCTTAGGGATGCCATGGGCAGGAGAGGGCTGGAATGAGGAGGAACCCAGTTTTGGGAGTGGCAGGACCCCTTGGAACCTGGGAAGGTCCAAGTGAGCTGAGCAGAGTCGGGGCCCAGTCGCCGGCAGGGCAGCGAGCGCCGCGTCCTCCGCCAGAGGAGCAGCCGTTCCCTTGGGAGATCAAACCAGCTGCTTTACACATCTCCCAGCCAGGACACATTAAAGGGCTCCCTCCGTCTTTAATTGCAGCAACAAAACCCCGGCTCTGTGTCTCAGATGCAAGAAGAGCTTTAATAAGTCCGTGGGAGCCTGGAGGAGCGGCAGGATGCTCCGGTGGGGAACACCGGCGGGGCTTCCAGGCTCTGCCAGAGCTCTCCTCGCTGGAGATTCCAGATAAACCCCAATTTTCCAAATGCCAGCACAACCCAAACTCCGTGTGTTCCCAGATCTGTGAATTGTGTTGGTTCTCAAGGACCTTGTGGATCCCTAAAACCTGGAGCTGGGCAGAAGCAGAGCTGGAAAAGCGGGTGAGGAGCCGCCTGCATCCTCTGAGGACGAGTTTGGCCACGGCAGCATCTCTCCTGAAAGAGCTGCAGCTTGGGTTCCCCAGTAGTGGCTGCTGGTCCCACTGGTTTGGACTGGGCACGGTGCTGAGCTTGCTGCCTGCTGGGATTGGAGCTCTGTATCCTGCTCGGCTGGTTCCCAGTGCCGGACAGGGAACACACCTTAATCCCCACGGGTCAGGCTGCTGTGGGCTGTCATCTGGAGGGAGGGGGAGGATGGTGGTTTCGGGCTCCCAGTGAGTGCCAGGGCCTTCAGCAGAGAGCGTTTATCCAAATCCAGCTGAGATCCCATCCGTGGGGAAGGATGGACACAGGGAGCCCGGAGTGTTTGTCCAAATCCAGTCAGGATCCCTCCCATCCATGGGGAAGGATGGGCACAGGGAGCCCGGAGTGTTTGTCCAAATCCAGCCAGGATCCCTCCCATCCATGGGGAAGGATGGGCACAGGGAGCCTGGAGCTCGCGGCCCTTTCAGGTTGGGGTGGATTTTTCCAGCGCGTTCAGTCACGGGTGTTGGGTCCCTGCAGAGGCTGGGGCAGGCCCCAAACACCTTGTGTGGGTTGGGTGGGACCTCCACTGCCCTCCTCTTCCTCCTCCACCTGCTATTAGGCCGACATGCCCGTGCACAGGGAGAATGAGCATTTTAAGTCATCCGGCCCATTCAGGGCTGAGTGTTTCCTCCTAATAACACCTTGTCCTGAGAAAGTTGCTATTCAGATCCGTGGGACATGACAGATGGGATCCTGCCTGTCCATCAAGCTGCAGCAGCTCGGCCTGCCCTCCCTTGGGCCTGACTTTGGCTTTTGCCCAACTCCAGCCTGGTTTTAGGCATGACCCAGCCAGACCCGGCCCCCCGTCAGTGCTCCCCCGGGAATCCCATTCATCCCATCCCTCTGGGGCGTTTCTTCTCACCCATCCTGCACCACCACTCTGTCAAGGAAAGTTTGATAATCTCCCTAAGCCGATAATTACCCCTTATTTATTACTCTGCATGTCTAATTGCAAGCAGGAACTTTTAAGAGCCATGTCAGCCTAATTACTTGCAATAGGGCAAGACATCAAACCAGTTATCAAGTCCCGCTGGGGTTTGCATGAGGGTTTATTTTCTTTAGGCACATAGCTGTAACAGCAGGGCTGGAGCATCCCAGACAGCCACCAAGCACTCCCCATCCCAGCTGGAAGCCAGGGAATAATGGGGAGACGCTGGTTTGGACCAGGGAAAAAAAAAACTTTTTGGTGCCAATCCTGGAAAACCTCCTGGCTCTGCAACCAGAACGCCCCCAAAAATCCCTCTCTGTCCTTTCCCCTCCGCAAAGCACAGGCGTCTGCCTGCAGGGAGGCTTCATACCATAATCCAGGATCCAAAGCATCCCATAAAACTGCTGCTGCCCGGGGCTGGAGTCGTGCACGTCCCCCCCACCCCGTGCTCAGCCTGCCCACGCTCCGCCCCAGCTTTGCATTCGATTTTGCTGCCCTATAAATATCCCTGCGAACATCCCCCTCCCCGCTCTCCGGGGCAGCAAGAACGCCAGGGGTGGGCTCAGCTTTGCCTTCATCCTCCCCACTGCGTTGGTTTGGCCTCCTCGGAGCTGCCTCTTCCCAAAATTCCGGGCAGGAACGGGCACGAACAGGCAGCGAGCGCCTCGTGGCTCTCTCTCTCTCTCTCTCTCTCTCGGGATGGGCACCTGTTTGCACCTCCTAAACATGAAAGGTTAGCTCTGAAAGGGCTCCACGGGGGAACATTTCCCTCCCACTCGTTGGAATCAGGCTCGTGCCTCCACGGGGGAGCCACAGAATGACCCCAAATCCCTGAGCAGGTCCCCCAGGGGTGGAAACCCCCCCCTTTCCACCAGGGACCCTGATCCCGGAGAGTTTTCCCCTTGAGCGGCTCCTCCCCGAGGAGCACCCGGTGCGGGGAAAACTCTCCGGGATCAGCTCCGGGGGAGCTGCTTGCAAACCCCGGAGCTGGGATCTGTGCTGCAAAATCACCCAAGAAGCTTTGAAAGATCCCCCAAAAGCCCTGCAAAGATGCCCAAGGAGCTTTGAAAGATCCTGAAGGGGGGGGGGGGGCAAAGAAAAAGGGTTGTAAAGTCATGGGGAAGCTTTAGGAGACCTCAGCAGAGCTGTAAAGACTCTGAGAAGACACAAAGGCTTCCAGAGACCCCAAAGAAACTTTAAGAGAACCCCCCAAGGCCTTGCAAGGACCTTAGAAAGCCCATAAATACCTTGCATGGCTGGCAAAGAATCCCAAAGGGTCATAAGTCACTGGGAAGCTTTAGGAGACCCCAGAAGGGCTGCAAAGACTCTGAGAAGATTTTTAAGACGCCTCCCCAAAGGCTTTCCAAGATCCCAAGAAGCTTTGAAAGACCCCACATGGCTTCTAAAGACCAAACCTGGCTGCCAAAAACCCTCAGAGAGCAGTGCAGTGGAGGGGAAATGGGCTCTTCCAGCCCCTTTCCCACTCAGTCCGGCAGCTCCTCCTTTGCTTTTGCCCCCAAACAGCGCATTTTCCTCTCTTTTGTTTCATTGCCTCCTCCCAGAGAAGCACAAACGAGCCCAAAAATGCCTCAGGGTGACCCAAAGATGCTCGGGACCACCAGGGTTTCAATCCCTGGGATCAAAGTTTTCCTTCTGCCTGGCAGATTCCAGCACCATCACACCAGGAGAGCTACAAATACATTAATAAATAAATCACTAAAACCAACCAGCTCGAAATCCCACTGATTTTAAAATTCCCAAGGGATGGCGAAACCTTGGGGTCTGCATGAGAAGGGAGGGATTTGGGGTTGGGTTCTGTTGGGTTTTTTTAAGCACAGGAGGATTTAAATAACATTTGTTCTCCTCCCTGACAACTGAAATACCAGACTCGGGGGGGCAGGAATTGGGAAGTGAAAATGATGAAAGAAAAGCTGCTTTTTTCACTAATTTGCTTTCAAACTGATGATTTGACACCTCCATTTCCCCAGCCCACAGATCACAGGGAAGTGAGGCCGTCCCTGCCCGTGCAATTCCAGCTGTTTGGGGGTAAAAAGAGGGAAAATAAATCTCCTGCAGGGCTGGACAGCAGAACCCGCTGGGGCAAACACGAGGTGGTTTTGGTTTCTTTCTTTTTTTTTCTCTTTTTAAATTATTTCTCTTTCTGGTTCCTCTTTCAGGAGTGTTTTGTTACTCCTGGTGGTTTAAAGACACAAGGGTTGCACAGATAAACCAGATGCTTTTCGGAAGCTGGAATATATTCCAGGTCAAATCCTGGATCGGGATGTCTAAGCTGGGAGTCATTTAACCCAAATTCCCGATGTTTTGGCATAGTCTGGGAGCCAGGTGGGTTCTATTTTCTCATATTGCTCAGGGAGAACATTTTTACTGTTTCAGAAAGTTGCCCCAAATCTCATTTTTTGCATATGCAGAAAAGCAGCAAAACTGCCCCCTTTTTTATGTCCTCACTCACATTTATCCAGATCGTGGCAAAAAAAAACCCAAAACAAAACAACCCAAGGCAGGGTTTCTTTCAGATGGAAAAGTGGATTTGAGATGATTCCCTGCACCTCGGCCACAGAGGGAAGAGAGGACTGGAAAAGAAAAGCCCGAGAGGGATATAAATAGGGAACATCACCCTGAACGTCTCTGCTTGTCGCTAATTGCTTGTGGCTTCCAAAATCTGGGGCAGAAGTTTGGGTTCTGAAATGAATATTTAGTTGGATGGTAATGAAGGATTCAAACGCCTGCGTGGGCAGCAATTGCTCCCGACGTGCTCCGTGGGGTGGCAAAACCACCCTGATTTCCCTTCAGCAGCAACTGGTTCCCGGTTTCCCTTTGAAAATAAGCTGGGGAAAAAAAAGGGAGAGTTCTGCTCTTGCCTAAGGGCTGGGAAATGTGTTTCTGCCTCCCAAGAGCAGCCAGAGATTTTCCCTAGAGAGCAAAAAAGGGCGGATACGCCAAAATCCGAACTGCTGGAAAATCGCCCCCATGGTGCTGATTCCTGCTTGGGGTCACAGAGACAGTGCAGGGATTTGGGGACAGCTGGGGGAGCTCCTTGCATAGGGCTGGGAGCTGAGCGGGCTCCAGGCCAGCTGCCCTCCCTCTCCATCCCTTCCCTCCCCTCGGAGATCATTTTCCCGAGGCTTTAGAGGGTCCAATCCAGCCTCCCCTGCCTTTGGACTGCCGGGTGTCATCCCAAGAGTGTCATCCCGAGTGTCATCCCGAGTGTCATCCCGAGCCATCGCAGAGCCCGGCCCCGCTCGGCGGAGGGGAGGGGGGTCTGTGGGAGGCAGGGGAAGGGGCAGGGTGCCCGGGGGGCTCGGTGCTGCCCTGCGTGTCCGTGGAGATGCCGGGGGGCCGCACGCTCCGCCTGCAGCTCGGCAACCGCATCGAGGCCCTGTGCGTGCTGGGCTGCCACGTCCACGCCGATGTCCACGGGTGAGTGGGGCACCCCCCCCTTCCCTCCCGCACCTGCACCTTCCTCCTCACCTTCCCCCCTGCTGCCAATCCCTTCCCCCCTGCTGCCAGTCCCTTCCCCCCTGCTGCCAATCCCCCCTCCTCGTTTGGTCACCCCCTTCCCCAAACCCCTTTTCGTGGGCAGAATCCCCCCCAGGCTTTGCGGGGCTGCACAAATCCCGGGCCAGCTTCGAGCATCCCCAGTTCCTCAAGGCAGGATTTACCCCGAGCCCACGCTGGGTTTGATCCAGCGTCATCTTGGAATGCTGCTGGAGAGCGGAGGGATGAGCAGGAGCCACGGGGATGGACTGCAAAGGAAGGGATGCAGCGGAGAGAGGGAAGGAAAACAAGATTTAGTGACAAAAACGTGTCTTGGGAAAGTGGGAAATCCCCACACACCCTTCCCTAAAACAACCCCAGTGTTGAACTTCAGGATAATTATTCCACCCAAGGGGGGAAAAAAAAAAGTTTAAAAGCTCATTTCGGGGTTAATTCTGGTCTTTGCTGGCTTTGCAAATCTCCCCCTTGATATTCAAGCCAAGCAGCAGAACCACAACTCCCCTGGCATTGCTCCAGGTCAAATTCCTGGTGGGATTCCCAAAACCAAGAAACAAGGAAACCGAACCAGTTTGTCCATGTATAATTAAAAGTAATTTAACGATTTCAGAAACACCCAGGCAGGAGCAAAGGAGTGCTCAGGTTTCCTCCCTCCCCCCCTGCCCGACGGCGCAGGTTTGGTGGGACCGTCGGCATCCAGAAACCATCCGAGCAATGAAGCCGTAACGGGGATCCGGCACCAGCTCTCGGGTGTCGGGGCAAACAGCCCAAAAATAATAACCTGGAAAGACTGGGAAATTCGGGAAAAGGAGCCAGGAGAGGGGAAGGGGTTGCACGGGGTGGCTGGGGAAGAGAGAGGGAACGTCGGACTGGGAGCGGTGCAGTACTGATGGCTCTGGGGTTGGATAAAATCACCCCTGAATTAGCTGGATAAAATCAGCCCCAAATTAGAGTTTCCCATGGAAAAGTCTCTCAGTGTTGTGATGAGCTGGTAAACACGGGTTTGCCTGGGCTGGAAAATAAACAGGGATTTCTCCATTGAAGTGTAAACCCCAGTTCAATTCCAGCAGCGCCAATTAGACCGGGATTATTATAGATCCTAATCTGCACCAATAGTCACAAACACTCATTGTGCTAAAGCAGCATCTTCTGCTGGGAAGCAGAAATTCAGGAAAAGGAGTCAGGAGAGGGTCAGGAGTTGCTCGGAGTGGCTGGGGAAGAGAAAGGGCACATTGGACTGGGAGCAGTGCAGCACTGACAGCTTTGGGGTTGCATAAAATCACCCCCAAATTAGCTGGATAAAATCAGCCCCAAACTAGAACTTCCCGTGGAAAAGTCTCTCAGTGGAGTGGCCACGGTGCTGTGATGAGCTATCAGACACTGGTTGGAAAACAAACAGGGATTTCTCCATTGAAGGGCATTAAACCCAAATCCAATTCCAGCAGCTCGGTTGGGATTATTACAGATCCTAATCTGCACTGGCTCAAACACTCCTTGTGCTAAACCAGCATCTTCTGCCCTAAAAAAAGAGGACAGCTTAAATTCCCAGGGGGGCAGGGAAGGGCAGAAGGTGCCGGTGGTGAGCGTGGCGACGCCGGCATGCCCACTCTTGGCTGTTAATTGCAGCGAGAGCCGAGTGTTTTCACTGCAACCCTCTCAAAATGTGGACTGGTTTTGGCAGGGCGGCCCCAGCAGGGGCAGTTTCCTTCGGGGTGAAGCACACGGAGGGGGTGAGCGTGGACGTGGTGTGGCGGGGCCGGGCCGAGGCCGAGCCGGTCCCCGGCAGTGGGACGAGGTGGCCGCTGGAGGAGGGGACGGTCCTGAGGTTCAGCATGAGCCAGGCCAGCACCGAGGTCAACGACAACAAGGTGAGCCACGGGGCACTGGGCTGTGGGACATCCACGGATGGAGAACATCCTTCCCCAGTGTGGGATCTGGGGGTTTGCAGGTCACTGTCAGCTTTTATGGAGAGGAAGGGAAGCCCATCACCCAAGCCGGGGTCTTCCTCACCGGCATCGGTGAGTACAGAGGCTCCTGGGTGCAACAATCCATCCTCACCCCACTGATCCCTTGGATGAGTGGGGGGAGAGATGGACCCACGTTTGCCGGGGCTGGGGGGGGTTTTCTCCCACCCAACCTGGCTGTGCCCTGGGGTGATGGTTGGGTGAAATCCATCCTGTCCATCCAGGGATCTCTCTGGATGTCGATGCAGATCAGGACGGCGTGGTGGAAAGGAACAGCCCCAATAAGGTAACCCCTCTCCCTCCACCGGGAAAATCCATGGGCTTGCCTGAGGCTGAGCTTGCTGAGCCTCAGTGGGCTCTTTCAGGCCAGTTGGACCTGGGGGCCCAAGGGACACGGGGCCATCCTGCTGGTCGGCTGTGACAGGGAGGTTCCCTCCACTCCAGCGTCCGACTGCAACAACGAGCAGGTGTTCAACAAGGAAGGTAATAGAGTTTCCCAAAAATCCTCCACGATTCCCCCTCTCTTTCATGTTTTCTGGGATAGAATTTTGCTGGGGAACCAGCTGCTCTCTACCAGCTGCTGGACATGCTTCCCATGGGGGAACCTTTTGGCATTTAATGCCACGCACAGCAATTGTGGCCACGCAGGGCCGTGAAGCTGAGCCAGAACAACCGCGGCAGTGCCGCTGAGGGCACCACCAGTTCCTGGAAAACTAGAACCACATGGAGCCAGTGCCCATCAGCTTTCTGAGGTCAAGGACGGGCCATGCCAGGGCTGAGGAGAGCAAAGAAAAGCTAAAACAAGGGCACAAGCTTTGTCAGCAGGAACAGCGGTGGTTTTGCCAGGTTGCAAAGGGTGGTGGCGAGGGAAGAGCAGAGTTCTTGGGAAGGAGGTGCAAACTCCAGGAGGGAGCATGTAAGGCATGTCCTAATTGTGTTGTTTGCCCCTCCCAGATCTGGCTGACATGTCTCAGATGGTGCTGAGGACAGAGGGGCCCCAGCGCCTGCCCCGGGGGTATGAAATCGTTCTCTCTGTTTCTGTCCATGACGCCGACAGAGTTGGGGTGTTTCATGTGCAGAGTAAGTCCTTCCTGCCCTCCTCCTCTGCCTCTTCCTCCATGAAAATGCCTTCCCAGTGGCTGCTCCATCCAAGGAAAGGCTAAGACATTTTTCCTCATACTCCTTGTCCATGCAAAATTGTGAAATCCTTCAGTCCTGTTTTAAAGGTGGTTCTCAAAGACAAAGTTTTATCTCCACGGAGGAGGAGGGACCACGAGTCCTCCTGCACAGGGAAATAGGCTTGGAGCACCAATGAAAGCTTGGCATTGTCCCATTTTCTCCTCTTCCTTGCAGATCCCTTCTTTGGGCAGCGCTATGTGCAGGTGCTGGGCCGGAAGAAGCTGTTCCACGCCGTGTCCTACCCTGGCGGGGCCGCTGAGCTCGACTTCTTCGTCGAGGGGCTCTGCTTTCCTGATGATTCCTTCTCCGGGCTGGTCTCCATCCACGTCAGCCTCCTGGAGACACCGGCTGAGGTCTGGGGGCTCCAGGGAAGGGGTGCAGATGGGGTGCCTTGTTGCAGCTATGCTGGAGAAGGGGACGGGGATGGAATGGAGAGCGATCCCCACTAATTAACCCCAAAAACAACCTCAGGGGAAGGGCATTTGGGGGCCATAGTGTGTGGAAAGACCCCGATTGCCGCTTGCTCCCTCAGGGTATCCCACACACTCCAGTCTTCACGGACACGGTGGTGTTCCGGGTGGCTCCGTGGATCGTGACCCCCAACACCTTGGCCCCGGTGAACGTCTTCCTGTGCAGGTACGGCCGGGGGAGGAGATTCCCAGCACACCAGTCCCAGGCACAGACTGGGCAGAGGAATAGCCATCCTTCACCTCCTTCCCTCCTGCCATCCTTTTTCCCAGCATGAAAGACAACTACCTGTTCACCAAGGAGATCCAGAGCCTGGTGACCAAGGCTGGCTGCAAGCTGAAGGTTTGCTTCGGATACACCAACCGTGGGGATCGCTGGATGCAGGTAGGGGGGCTCCAGAGACAGGGAAAAGCTTTTCCCTCCTGTGCCCCATGAGGGATTTCCTCCTTCTTTAGGATGAGATTGAGTTTGGCTACACCCACGCTCCCCAAAAGAGCTTCCCAGTGGTGCTGGATTCCCCTCGGGATAGGGGGATGGAGCAACTCCCCGTCAAGGAGCTGCTGGTAAGAGAAGAATTTGCTTGCATTGCCTGAGGAGCAGCTTGCAGATTTTACTCCTGATGTAATTCCCCACTCCTAAAATCCCCCTGGCACTTGGCTCCTTGGAGGCCACACAAGGAATTGCCTGGAAAATGAGTTAAACAGCTCTGCGTGGAGATACCATCCCATCCACTCCCAGCTGGGAGCTCACCAACACCCTCGCTCCCCCTCAAAGCAGGGATCATGGAAGGTGTTGGGTGAGAGAGGAAGGGAGGAACTCGCCTCTGGGAGTGAAAGATTCCTGCCAAGCTCTGGGGCTGGAATTCTTCACCCTCAGCATCCCAGCAGTGGGCTGGTTTATCCTTTCCTCCTCCATGCCTGCGAACATCCAGCAGCTTCCGAGCAGGAGAGGAAAGGGAAGCGTGAGAGGGGTCAATTTACTTCCTTGGAAGAGAACAAGCTGCCAACAACATCCCTGTGGGGCTTCTTTGCCAAGGCAAAGGGCCAGCCATGGGCAGGGCGTGCCGAGACGGCAGTCACCCCGGAGAAGGAGTCTTGGCAGAGCCCAGCAAAGACAAGCATGGAAAAAACGATGATCCCTTTGAGATCCCACCATGCAGAAAGGGCAGGACACCCCCAAATAGCCACGGAATCGCTGTCCCTCACTCCCAGCGGGCGCTGGCAGCAGCCTCAGCTCGGATCCTCTCTCCGCCAGTAACGGGAGAAGAGGACGAGTCACTTTTTTTGTCACTTTGGGGAAGGTGAAGAGCTTTCAGGAGCATTGAAATCCATCTTTTCTCATGCCTGACATGAGTACGTAGAGTCCCGGATTCATCGGGCGGGTGGGAAGAGCGAATAAGCGGCGCCTGCTCGGATCTGCCCTCTTTAGGAGCTGCTTTGCTGCCTACTTAGGGAAGCAATTTCAGCCTTGGGAGCCGCTAACACATTATTCTCCGATTTCTGCTTTGAAGCCTCCCCTAATCCCCACCGCTATCGTTCCAATCTCATTTTCCAGCTGGGAATATTGAGCCAAAGTCGGCACGCACGGGGTCCTCCTCACACCCCGGCCAAGCCCTAAGCCCCGGGACCCCGAGCCAGGGAAAACGGAGCCGGGAGGGAATTAGCCCCTCAAAATCAGTGTGGAACTGATAGGACTTGGATGCGACCCGCAAACCAGGGATGAACCAGCGCCTTGACAGTTGAAACCGGAGGGGCTCCGTGGGTTATTAAACTGCAACAAGCTGGCAGCAGGTGTTTCATGTGCCCGGAGAAAGGAGCTGATTCCAGCCATCCCCCAGAGACTCCCCAAAACCCCACGGGGAGCCTCGGGGAAAGCTGTGCCCTCTCTCTATCCCGGCCTCTCCAAATACCCTCAGTTGGAAGAAGGAATTTCTAGATGGAAGTCAAGCGCTCTCAGGTCTCCCTGCTCACTTTCCCTGACCTGTGTATTTGGTTTATCCCCATGGAAACCCAACCCTGATAAGTGATTGGGATTTAACTTCAACCTAACAGATACCTGATCTGGTCCCAGGGGCTGCCGGGAGCTCCAAGCCTGTGTTGACCCAAACCGGAGATCAAGGACAGGTCCACGGCAGGAACTGTGTCCCAGTGTTGCCATTTTTGCCCTGTTTTAACTCCACAATCTCCCCCTTGGGCTTTGGCACATCCCAGCCAAGAGTTAATTACCCTGCACGCACGACACCCTCAGTCCCAGATATATTAAGACCTGGAAATCAGGGCTTAAGCAGGATTTAAGCGCCGTGTAGCCCTTTGGGTGGCTCTTAGACTCACCCTCAGGGGCTGGAGTTCCTCCCACTCAGCAAGAGCCATCCAGAAGCTCCGCTCCGGGGCTGCCCCAGCGCTAATTAGCCTAATGTGGACACTTAGATGTTGGCTGTGCGATAGCAGAGATCTGGGATCTCAACACCTCAGCTCTGCTCCTGGATTTTGCCATTTATTCCCGAGCCTCCGTGACCCAGAGACCTTTATCCTCTTGCCTCTCCTTTCCCCTCTCCTCATCCACGGACAGGCCTCACTCTCGCTGTGCTTACCCACCGGAGCGGGTCTGGCTCCCACCGGTGGATAAAACCCCAGAGGTTTTACCCAGGAGGGACTCAGGGCAGTGATTCCTCTTTTCCCAGGGCTCTGATTTCGGGTACGTGCACAAGGAGCCCCTCTTTGACGCCATCACCAGCCTCGACTCCTTCGGCAACCTGGAGGTCAGTCCGCCCGTGTCCGTGGGGGGGAAGGAGTATCCCCTGGGCAGGATCCTCATCGGCAGCAGCTTCCCCACGTAAGGCATGGGGAATGCACATCTTTGGGAGCAAAGGAACCACAAGGGCCCCCAAATGTCACCAAAATCGTGTTAATTGGGTTAATTGGACCTTCCCTGAGTGGCTGTGAAAGGGGTGGGCGTGCTCAGACTCCTCCACCTTGGTGGCAGTTGATGTCCAAGCACACACTGATGGACAAACCCTAATCCTCACGTTCCCGCTCGGGGGGATATCACTCGCAGATCTGCAGGCAGGAGGATGACCAGGATGGTGAGGGATTTCCTCCACGCCCAGCAAGTCCAGGCTCCCGTGGAGCTCTACTCCGACTGGTTGGCTGTGGGCAACGTCAACGAGTTCCTCACCTTCGTGCCCGCCGCGGACAAAAAGGTACCCCAAAATCCCACATCCCTTGGGTGTTCCTCTTCCAAGGTACTAATCCCATTAGGACACCTTGAGGAAAAACCCCAAAACTCATTTCTTTGGCACTCCCAACCAGTTTGGGTTTCACTCTTGTCCCTGAAATGAGGGATCTGAGCAGAATTAGCACAAACAGAAGGAAAACAATGCCCACATGGGTAGCCCAGGAAACTTAAACCTCAAGATTCCCATGTGAATCCCCGAGCCTGAAGATTCCCAGCGGCTCAGCTTCTCCCAGGTGTTTCCAGAATGTTTCTCTTTCCCCTGTCATGGTTTTTGCTGCTTGTGATACAGATTTTTCCCTCGGGGAAACCCTGACACAAGACTTTTCCCTCAGGAAAACCAAGCCTTGACCTGGATGATTCAAAAAAGGAGTCTTTATGCCTCCACGTTCCCCACAAAACCTCCAAGCATTAAAAAAGGTTCTAAATAGCAGCAAAGACACCTAATTTGAAGAGTTTTAGCACAGGTTCTTTCCGAAAGAAAGTCCCTGGGGTCTCCCGAGGCTCTGGAAAATTCCCTTTGGGTGAGTCCTTCCCACCTTCCCGCAGCAATTCCGGATGCTGATGGCCAGTCCTGCCGCGTGCTACAAGCTTTTCCGGGAGAAGCAGAAGGAAGGCCAGGGAGAAGCCACCATGTTCAAAGGCAAGGGGCCAGCGGGTGGCTCTGGGCAGGGTTTGGTGCCAGCTGAGCCAGAGTAGCCGGACAGAGGGACAGGAGGGAATCGGGATCACACGGGGACATTTTCCCACCCCATTGTCCTTCACAGCTGGCAAACGGGATGCCCACCCACCACCCCCAGCCTCCTCAAGGCCTATTTTGGGAAGCGAGTGGGATGGCAGGGATAAAGCCCTCTGCGTGGAGGGAATGCTTGCTTGGAGGGATGGAGCATCTCCAAATGCCAGCGGAGCTCCAGCACGGAGTGGGACAACTGGCGGCTCTCACGTTACCCAAATTAGCACCGTTTTGTCGCTTTGGGAATCCTTTCTCTGGGATTTTGATCCGTGGTGGGGTTGGGAGCACGTCTCCATATCTCCACGGGTCCCTTTAGGTCACCCAGGCAGGGGGTGGATCCAAATCCTGAGGGTGGATGCTCTGGAGAAATTCAGCAGATAATGATTCCTGTGGGCAGGAAGATGGATGACAAGACCTTTCCAGTGCTCTTTCCAATGGGCAGACCTTTCCTTCCCTCAGTTTCCCAAAAACTAAGAATTGTGACTCCAACAGCCTTATTCCAAGCTCAGGAAATTGGGATATGGGGGACTTTATCCTCCTCTGTAGCCCCTCCTAGGTCAGGCTTCATTTTGATGGGACGTTGCATTTTCAGGGTACTCGGGGACAGACACAAAACGAGTCACCATTAACAAGGTCCTTTCCAATGACAACCTGGCGCAGCAGAACCAGTATGTCCAGGTAATAACTGACATTTTTGGCAATAATTCATGTTTCTTGCAAAAACTGCCCCAGGGTGGTGCCAAACCCGCAAGGGAGGTGTTGAATTTTGGCTCTTCTCCTGCGTGAGATGGTTTTGGGCACTGTGCCCACATGTGTCCCCCCTCAACCCGCCCTTCTCCACCCCCTCCAGCGCTGCATCGACTGGAACAGGGATATCCTCAAGAAGGAGCTGGGATTGATGGAGGAGGACATCATTGACCTGCCGGCCCTCTTCAAGCTCGACAAGCAGGGCAAAGCTGTGCCCTATTTCCCCAACACGGTGAGGGGATCCCCACTCCTCAGGTCCTCTCCAGAAATTAGCTTAGTCAGCCAGCAGGAGCCCCCAGAGTTGTCCCCAAAGAAATCAGCTGTCTAGAGAAAGGAAATATCTCCACCCAACAGGTCTAACATAACCTTGTGGCTTTGTGTTGCTTGCAGCGGGGTTTTAGGCAAAACCCCTCTCCAAGCGGTGCAGTTGGAATTGTGAGGTGGGTTTTAACGATAAAAAAGGGGAAATCATGTTGGATTTGGAATTGTGTGGGAGGGCGGCTGCAAAAATTGGAGTTGATGGGCTGAGGGCTGAGGCTGATGGAGGAGGGTGAGCAACACCTTTCCCTGGGCATCATCAACCCCGACGCCACTGATGTCCCCTGGTGCCACCCCGCAGGTCACCATGATCGTCCTGGCCAAGGAGTTGGGCATCCCCAAACCCTTTGGCCCCGTGACGGCGGGGGAATGCTGCCTGGAGCGGCGGATCCGCTCCCTCCTGGAGCCGCTGGGGCTGAGCTGCCGCTTCCTGGAGGAGGTGGCCTCCTACCACGGCAGCCTTGGCGAGGTCCGCTGTGGCACCAACGTCCAGCGGCGAGCCTTCGCCTTCAAATGGTGGCACTTCACGCCATAGCGAGACCCCCTTCTCCTCTTCCTCCTCCTCCTTTTCCCTCCTCCCTCCTCCCCAGTGGTTTTTTCAGTGTGTACTGCTTGTTGTTCACTTAATAAATATATTTGCTGTGAGGAGAAAGGCGTGAAAATGAATAATAATGTGCAGTAATTATGTGAGAAAGGGAGAGGAGCCTTCAGCGGGGTGAGGGGGCAATTTTTTTGGATGGGTAGAATTTTTTGGAAGGTGGTAGAATCACCGTCCCTGGAGGTGTTCAAGGAGCAACCATGTTCAAAAATCGTGAAATAAACCCTCTAACCAGTTTGTTGGATTAGAAAGTCAAGATTAATCAACACTGAGGTACATGGGGATCACCCCACAAAACATACAGTGGTTATCAAAACTTTTAACTATTTATTCATTTTAACAAATGAAGAAATTGGTTTACAAGTTACATAGTTCTCTTAATTAATCAGTACTCTATCTTCTATTGGTTGTTGTTCTTGCTTCTCATCCTAATTTCTTGCTTCTCATCCCAATTTGTCCACATTTTCTGTCTTTTTATTATCTTTTTCACAAATAGGGAGAGTCTCAGTAACGGTCTTCGGTAGTTTCCTCTTCATCTCTGGTTTCTGTGTCTTTGTGCTTTACAAATCCTGCATTCCTGGTGTTCAGGTCTCAACAATAAACTTCTCTACTAAGCTTTGCTAACCTTCCTCCCCCAGGTCTGAGAGCATTAAAGTACCTCAAGGCCCAAATTTTAATATGTTTCTCTAACATATGGACATCACCCATAGCTTGCCTGTCATCCCCTATCCATTCCATAGATTAAATCTGTCAGCATTTCCCCCCCGCTGCTGCATAAACTCCTTTTTAAAAAAGAACTTGTTTGGTGACAATACTGAGACCTTTGCCTCTTCCTCTTGCGCTCCTTCCCCCTCCTCCTCCTTGTTCTTTTGTCCTCTACCTTTGCCCCCAGCAGCTTTTTCAGCATTTGTTGCTCACAATTCACTTAATAAACTTGCTGTGAGGAAAAAAGTCGTGAAATTAAATAATAACGGGTAACAATCGCGAGAGAAAGGGAGGGAAGCCCTCAGAGGAGGGGGGGGTCATTGTTTTGCAAGGGGCTGCAGAGGGAAGTGGTGGAATCACGGTCCCTGAAGGTGTTTAAGGAAAGGATGGGACACTTATTGCCGTGGTCTGGATGACAAGGTGGGGATCGGTTGCGGGTTGGACTCGATGATCTGCGAGGGCTTTTCCAATCCCAATAAGAGAACCCAATGGTTCGGTCACTCTTTAAACCCCCGCACCCGCCGTTCTGCCCCGCTTGG